>NW_024753068.1:117500-280000 GCF_018991925.1 Homarus americanus | reverse complement strand
GATGACATCCTTAATAACTCATATCATTGTATCATAGCTGGATGATCGTCATACTCGATTCCGAGTGACAGCAAAGTAGTCGTAGTAGAGAGTTGGTGAGAGTAGGAAGATGGAGGTGAGAGTAGGTGGGTCGCCATGAACTGTCTGAGGGAGAGTTGAGGGGAAGTCTCTCCCAAGGTCTGCCTCTCCTTCCCTGAGATGTAGGGAGGACACACACACACACAGCCACCGGCTGCAACTCTATTAATAAACCGTTTATTATTATTATTATTTTTTTTACATACACACACACACACACACACACACACACATATTCATGGGAGAATCCATCAATAATAATAATAATAATAATAATAATAATAATAATAATAATAACAATAATAATAATAATAATAATAATAATAATAATAATAATAATAATAACAATAACAATAATAATAAATGCTGTTGTTGTCGTTCTTGTTATTATTGTTCTGTTTGACCGACTTGGGCGCCGCCTAGTGGATGGATTATGAACCAGCAGTACCCAGTAGTTCACACGTTATACACAACAAACCTTAAATAACACAATAAGGCCATTCTTTCTTATAACTGTCCCTCTCACACCCTATAAAAAGTTGTAAGCATATAACAACCTTACTTTATTATCCATTTTATACGATTTTATATGTTAGTTGACGACATATATAAAAAAATACCTCAGTTATATAGAATAATCTCACCTGCCTTACTTACCCTCATTGTTTTTGCTAATTAATAAACCAGGTAATACTGACGTCATATATAACTCATTAGAATATTACCATTTATTATAAGCTTTAAGAATTACAGTTAACGTGAAGATGTGTGGAGGCGTCGGTGGCCTGTGAGGTGGTGTACTGTATGAGTGTAGTGCTTGGTGTGTGTCTACGAGGCTGTTCGTCTAACATTCTATCTATCATTCTATCTATCTATCTATCTATCCATCCGTCTCTCGATAATTTCCTAATCATACTCTTTCTAACCTCCCAAGCGTATAGGTTACCTGGAACTATTAATAACACACCTTGCGAAAAACTCTCCCCCCTTCCCTCTTCTCCCCCCTCCCTCTTCTCCCCCTCCTCTTCTCCCCTCCCTCTTCTCCCCCCTCCCCCCTCTTCTCCCTCCCTCTTCTCCCCTCCCTCTTCTCCCCTCCCTGTTCTCCCTTCCCTCTTCTCCCCCCCTCTTCCCCCCTCTTCTCCCTCCCTCTTCTCCCCTCCCTCTTCTCCCCCCTCCCCCTTCTCCCCCTCCATCTTTTTGACAGTTCGATCGCCTGCGTTGATAATCACGAAATTAAATTACCCAACAATGAATGTATTTGACACGACAATGAAGGTCAGCATCATGTTGGGGTGAATAATGGTCACTTGATCATATCTTTTCGTTCAGTCAGTTGGGGTGGGGTCGGTGGGTTGTATGAGGTGAGTGGGTGGGTTGGGTGGGTTGAGTGGGTGAGTGGGAATGTCTTTATTGTCGTATTGAGAGTGGCCGGGTAGTCACAGTGAAAATTTCCATATAACGGATTCTCTCTCTCTCTCTCTCTCTCTCTCTCTCTCCATATAGTCCGTTAATGGAGGGTTCATATTTTACGGATCCTCGATATAACGGACTTTCACCTCTATCGTCCTTTAAATAGAGGTTTCACTGTATATATTTATATTGTTTAAGTATCTGTGATCTTGACCTACATACATACATACATACATACATACATACATACATACATACATACATACATACATACATACATACACAAAGTCACTAAAGGTTCAGGTACAACAGGTAAGACTCACCTTAATTGTCTCTGCTAAACCAAATTCGTTGAAATTCAGGACAAAACAAAACATTAATTGGCGACCTGACCTGAGAGACGAGAGCCATTGTTGTGTTTTGTGTAGAGGTGAACTATTCCTCCTGACTGATAGATAGATTGATAGATAGATAGATATTGTAGTTCATATACGTGTGTGTGCGTGTGTGTGTCTGTCTGTCTGTACGTATGTGTCTGTCTGTCTGTTTGCCTGTGTGTGTGTGTATCTGTGTGTGTGTGTGTGTGTGTGTGTGTGTGTGTGTGTGTGTGTGTGTATGTATGTGTCTGTCTGTCTGGCACCTGTGTATGTGTGTGTGTGTGTGTGTCTGTCTGTCTGTATGTATGTGTCTGTCTGTCTGTCTATGTATGTGTCTGTCTGTCTGTCTGTATGTATGTCTGTCTGTTTACCTGTGTGTGTGTGTGTGTGTGTGTGTGTGTGTGTGTGTGTGTATCTGTCTGTCTGTTTACCTGTGTGTGTGTGTGTGTGTGTGTGTGTGTGTGTGTGTGTGTGTGTGTCTATCTGTCTGTCTATTTACCTGTGTGTGTGTGTGTGTGTGTGTCTGTCTATCTGTCTGTATGTATATATATGTGTCTATCTGTCTGTTTACCTGTGTGTGTGCGTGTGTGTATCTATGTCTGTCGCCATTTGCCTGTGTGTGTGTGTGTGTGTGTGTGTGTGTGTGTGTGTGTGTGTGTGTGTGTGTCTGTAGATGATGATAGAATGTTAAAATAAATTGAATGTGTAAAATTATTATTGATTTTTTTTATTAATTGGGAATTATAAAGAAAAATTCATAAATGGTCGATGTGATCGAAGCGAATTTGCCGCTACGAGGTCAAACGAAGGTCAATCTCGCTCTCTCTTGGAAGGGAACAGTAAATCCAAGGTGTTACTTCAAGGTGTTATTCGAGGTATTACTCCAAGGTCTAAGTTATTCCTCGAAGGTGTTACTCCAAGGTGTTACTCCAAGGTATCCCTCCCAGGTGCTACTCCCACAATAAGAAACAGATCAAGTTACTGTATAAGAAACTTCAAAGTCCTTGTGTGTATATGAGTTACGGGTTCGAACCCCGGCCCTGGGTGTAGGAACAATGGCGGCGTGACGGGACCAGCACGCGCGGCGGGGGACACCTGAGAAAAGTATTACCATATCCGGCAGGCGACCTTGAAGGCACCTCAGCGAACAAGAAAAAATATGACCATATCAGGCGGGTGACCTCGGTTACGAGAAAATGTTGCCAAGAGAGACAATCGACCTCGCCTTCAGGGTAAAACCTACCTGAGGGAGGCGAGGCAGCAGGTACAGGTCCTCCTCCACACTGATTCTCTCACCGTTAACTTCGTGCTGTACTCATTATAATTTCATGTGAATTAATCCATATATGGTAGCCAGGTGGTAACTGTTGATATGGGTCACCTGGGACGACAGTGTTTATGGAATATCAAAGGTAATTATGTTCTAACCTGTGTCATATTGTGGTAAACGAAGTCTTGTCAAATTATTATAATACAAGGAACAGTAATGAAACTATTGTTATTAATATATAAACATACAAGTCAAAATAATAATAATATTTCTACCTCCATCGTTCATCTGGCTTCAATAAGACTCACACAAACAAGAGAATGTCATGTTGAATGTTTATATATGTTAGAATGTGGCTGAAAAACACACATACAGACGCAGGTTGACATTCAGTATATACATCACACAAGCTGACTGTTGGGTGAGGAAGGCTGGAACAGGTGACAACATTATCAAAGTCCTTTTATTTATTGATTACATTCAGTTTGACGTGGAATTCACCCCTCCATCCCTCCCCACTACCCTCCCCAATTCCCTCCCCACTGCCTCCCTACCCTCCCACTTCCCTCCCACTACCCTCCCACCACCTCCCACTACACCCTCCCCTACCCTCCCCACCCCTACCCTCCCCACTACCCTCCCACTACCTTCCCCACTACCCTCCCTACCCTCCCCACTACCCTCCCCACTTCCCTCCCCACTACCTTCCCCACTATAACCTGCAGCAGTTTACATCTAATACAAACAGACACTTAACTATAAACCAAAACAAAATGATTCAATATTCCGTTTTTTATCATCTATCAATTGTTTCTCTTCCATGCTAAACCTTTCCTCAGCTCCAGTGTGTGAGTGGACGGGTCGCTGCCTGTCTGTCTATATTGTCCCTGGTAAAAATGTTCCTTTATTCTCTCGTTCAAAATATACGAAACCTTAATGACACACACACACACACACACACACACACACACACACACACCATAGAAGAGCGCCACTGTGTAGAGCAGACAACGGGCGAACATTTACCTGGCGTTAATTCCATAGGCCGGGTGAAAGGGAAAAACCCAGACGATGTTGATTGCTCGTGCTGGCGAAGTCTTCAAGTTAAAGTTCTTCAGTTTATGTGATTCTGTGTTAGGGAGTTGTGTTAAATGGCGTAGTGTTAATTAAATACTGTAATGATAATAAATTTCATGAAAAGTTATGAATTTCCTGATACTAAAAACTTGTAAGAAATTCTTTAATAAAAAAAAAAGAATTTGAGATATGAAAACAAAAACAAAACCGGTGTAGGTGTGTTCTTGATGACAAAAACATAAACAAATTGTCCCTGGAATGGTGTAAGATTATTTGGATCACCTGACAATTACCCCCCCCCCTCCCCCTCCCCACAAGCTTGTTAGGTTAGGTTAGGTTATTGTTAGTTTGTTTAATCTTAAGGTTAAGTTAGATCAGGTTAGGATAGGTGAGGTGAGGTTAGGATAGGTTAGGTTAGGTTAGGGTAGAAAGAGAATTTAATATTAAGGTGAGTTGTGTTAAGGGCCAGGTGTTGCAGTGTTACCTCACCAAGATGAATTAGTGCGTCCCTCACCAGGTGTGTTAATAAAGTGTGTACTGTTACTCCACACACCTGACCTAATATGGACCAAACACCAGTACACACCTGCACCTCATATTTTTATTTTTTTCTTGTTGGTCCTTCAGCTGTCAGGGCCACTGAAGCCACGAGCCACGAGATGTTAGTTTTTGGTGTCTTAAATGCTTCAGTTAGGCTTCAGGTTTAGGTGGTTTAGATGCTTCAGTTAGGCTTCAGGTTTAGGTGGTTTAGATGCTTCAGTTAAGCTTCAGTTTTAGGTGGTTCAGATGCTTCAGTTAGGCTTCAGGTTTAGGTGATTCAAATGCTTCAGTTAGGCTTTAGTTTTAGGTGGTTCAGATGCTTCAGTTAAGCTTCAGTTTTAGGTGGTTTAGATGCTTCAGTTAAGCTTCAGTTTTAGGTGGTTCACAAGCCCAGTTAGGGTGTTAGTTGTAATGCTTCAAATGTGCTTTAACTGACGAGAGAGGTAAATGGAAAATGTGTAAATGCAAAACAGTAAATTATACGAAGCTAATCCAATTGTTACATTGAACACAACATAATCCTAACCAAACCTTGACCTGACCCGATCTAACCTAACCTATATGTAATACCTTTTGATTCAATAAATGGTTACACACAGGTTCAGTTTTAACCTCTTACCTGTAACTTGTTTTCCTTAAAGGTCAAGAACGTGTGACTGTTGGAAAGTTTGCTTAAATAATTTTGGACAAAGAAAAGTGAAGTGTACCGTACGTTTTATTGGTAGTATAAGAACAATGAAACACCTGAAGATTTAACTCAAATTCTCAGAGCTATTTCTTACCTACATCAGACGTTACCGAGGATTAGGGCTGTAGGTTAGTGTTAGATCAGGTTAGTGTTAGGTTAGGTTAGTGTTGTTAGGTTAAAAGTTAGGGTATAGGTTGGGTTAGTGTTAGTCAGGTTAGTGTTATGTTAGGTTAGTGTTAGGTCAGGTTAGTAAGTGTTATTTTAGGTTAGTGTTAGGGTGGGTTAGGGGTTGGGGCTAGTGTTAGACAGGTTAGTGTTATGTTAGGTTAGTGTTAGGTCATGCTAGTGTTATGTTAGGCTAGTGTTAGGGTGGTTGCTAGGTTAGTGTTAGGGGTATAGGGTTGGGTTAAGTGTTAGGAATAAGTGTTGAAGCAGGGTTAGTTAGGGTGGTTAGGTTGCTAGCAAGTAGGTCAGGTTAGTGTTGCGTTAGGTTAGTGTTAGGGCCGGGTTAGTGTTATTTTAGGTTGCGTTAGGTGGTTAGGGGTTAGTGTTAGGTCAGGTTAGTGTTATGTTAGGTTAGTGTTAGGTCAGGTTAGTGTTAGGGTGGTTAGGTTGGGTTAGTGTTAGGTCAGGTTAGTGTTATGTTAGGTTAGTGTTAGGTCAGGTTAGTGTTATGTTAGGTTAGTGTTAGGTCAGGTTAGTGTTATGTTAGGTTAGTGTTAGGTCAGGTTAGTGTTATGTTAGGTTAGTGTTAGGTCAGGTTAGTGTTATGTTAGGTTAGTGTTAGGTCAGGTTAGTGTTATGTTAGGTTAGTGTTAGGTCAGGTTAGTGTTATGTTAGGTTAGTGTTAGGTCAGGTTAGTGTTATGTTAGGTTAGTGTTAGGGTGGTTGGGTTAGGTTAGTGTTAGGTTGGTAAGGTTAGGTTTGCGTTCGGCTAGCGGGAGTTTAGGTTAGGTTAAGTTAATTTATACTAACGCAACTTAACTCACCCTTATGAGTTCACTAACCTTATTGACCCCAACACTATATAACACTGAATTAGGATAAACTTCACTCTTTTTGTACTTACGGGTCACACACACACACACACACACACACACACTTGCCTCTCTCTCTTGGCACATTATCAGGTATGCACACCTACACACAAACCTGCCAATATCCCCACACTGGTCTTTTTACACACCTGCGGCTAGATCACTACACACCTGCGAGTAATAAAGTGCTCTTCAACATAACTGGCTCCATAAGGGGGTCGTCAAAGGTCAAGGGGAACAAGGGTGATAAAGTAAATGGTTAGAATTCACCTGAATGGATGTGTACCTGCCCTCACCTATCGGCCCGTCGTGAGGGTGTGAGAGGTTACAGGTGAATTAATTAGGTTATCGGTGAGTTAATTAGGTTATAGGTGGCTTAATCATGATGTAGGTGAGTTAATTATATAAAGCTTCAGTTTAATGGATTTTAAAAGGTTGCAGGTATGTGATATATGTGTATGTACGTATGTGTGGGTGTACGTAATGGTCGTGTATGTTATATGTCTATGTATGTATGTAAGAGGGGAAGAAGTTAATGTACATAACCATGGTTTAGGTATGGTTGACGGTGGTATGGTTGACGGTGGTATGGTTGACGGTGGCATGGTTGACGGTGGCATGGTTGACGGTGGTATGGTTGACGGTGGCATGGTTGACGGTGGCATGGTTGACGGTGGTATGGTTGACGGTGGTATGGTTGACGGTGGCCCACAATCTTGGAGACTGTTCAGTATATTCTGGAGGGCGCGGTAGTCGGGAGCCGAGTTGTTCACACTGATACCGAAAGTGGAGTCGTCAACATGGGTCCAGCGCGGGGAGCATCGTTGAAGAGGATGAGGAAGCAGAGCGGTGCCATCTTGGTGCCTTGGGGGACGCCGCAGATGAATGACTGAAAGGTGGAGACAGCCATGGTGAAGTGTGTAGACAGCAGGCGAAAGCCACAGAGGCCTTGCGTTTCTCTAGGTTGTGGTAGAGGAAATATAGAAAGCTGACGAGACAGTGTGTGGTGGTGGAGGAGTTTTACATGTTGCTGAATTGCTTAGGATCTACATATATGGCACCTGCAAGTTGTCGACCTAAGCTCAGTTAAATACCAAACTCTCGTAGATTAGGTTAGGTTAGGTTAGGTGTTGGGGTGATGGCGATTGGTCGTAACTCCTTGAAAGAGTCTGGATTCGTTGTCTTCCATTAAATGTCGATGTCAACCACACTTAACACTTCAGGCCAGAGATACTATACGAAGAGTCACACAGCGGCCTCAATAACCGGTCTCTCTCTCTCTCTCTGTACGTGTGGGTGGTCGTGGGAGCTGGAGGGTAAGACAGTGATAGGAGGAGGCAGTGGTTGAGGTGGTAGTACTGCTCTGCTAAGTCGCTCTCTAATTTCGGTTGTGCTTTTATTTGTGGCTGAGTGGGTACATCGCTCACCTTCTGTCCTAAGGGTCACTGGTTCGTGGTCGGGGCACCTCAAGTTCACCCAGCTGTGACTCGGTACTTAACTTTACCGTTGGGAAAGTGAAGGTTGACGAGTGTAGTGCCACCTACACTGTCATCTTGTGCAAAAAAAAAAAAATTGCTTGGCCTGCAGTGTGCTGTATCCGCATTACCCTAACGGATCATCTGACCTACGACACACACACACACACACACACACACACACACACACACACACACACACACACACACATCAATAAGACACCCATAAATAAAGCAATGACGTAACAGGTTAACATTTGGCTGCGTTAGGAAAGCATTTTGTGAGGGTACATAATAAATCTCTCGGCCACAGAGTAATATCAGTCTTGGGTGTCGTGTACCCAAGGTTCACTCTGGCTCTAACTTGGTCCTGGTTCACTTTATGTAAAATCATATTTGATCTTCATGTTAAATGTCAGACAGCTGGTGCCTGATGCTGCCCGGGAGGAAACAGCTGTTGTGTGTCTCTGCCACTGTTTAGGACTCGTGTTTTTTAAGAGAGAGAGAGAGAGAGAGAGAGAGAGAGAGAGAGAGAGAGAGAGAGAGACAGGCCCTAGCTGTCAACACTACAGGAGACATAAGACCTTGTGTTATCATCTATAACTCCCTCACTACTGACACACTCCCTGACCACACAACACCGGTACACTTAACTCTCTTCTCTTTAACTGTAGCTGCTGCTTTATCCCTGACTCACAGTAACTTTAACCCTGACTCACCACCTATATCCTTGACTCACAGTAACTTTAACCCCGACTCACCACCTTTAACCCTGACTCACCACCTATATCCTTGACTCACAGTAACTTTAACCCCGACTCACCACCTTTAACCCTGATTCACCACCTATATCCTTGACTCACAGTAACTTTAACCCCGACTCACCACCTTTAACCCCGACTCACCACCTTTAACCGTGACTCACACACACTCACGGGGACAATATTATGAGTCATCTTTGTTGTCCTTACTTTTAACTAACGAAGAAAAATCTTAATCGTTTCTTTTTACTGAGTCAATTTAGTGAAATTTATTACGAGACGTGTATGGTAAAGTTAGGCCTCACCACATACATACATACATACATACATACATACATACATACATACATACATACAGTCTACGCCAGTTATAAGCCACACACAGACTGGCGGCCTATAAACTCCTAACCTGAGTCCTTCCCTGCCCCCCCTCCAGCAACACACAAACCTGAGACAATTAAACGGTGGTCAGGTGTAAAGTTAATGTTTACCCCTGACCATGTTAGTGTGGAGTGGTATTAGAACACACACACACACACACACACAAACACACACACACACACAAACACACACACACACACACACAAACACCTTACACACACTCACCATAATGAAGACAATGAATGAGTGTGTGTGTGTGTGTGATGAATAACTTTTAAATTACCAGTCATTCGTGTTCATTCATCTGTCCATTGTTCCGTCTCACTACATGTGCTCACAGCCACCATTCATAAAAACACTCGAGTCAGCTCATTCTACTACGGTAATTGTAACGTGTGTGGTGGGGGGGGTGGTGGGGGGAGGGGGGGTGGTGGGGGGGGTGGGGGGGAGGAGGCGTTTGTTTACCTTGACTTTTCAAAAGATTGCAAAGGGACATTTTTTTTCTGGTGCCTCTTGGGTAATACTGTGGTTAGTTTGTGTGTGTGTGTACGCATATATCTGTCTATTGTTATGTACGTATGTGTGTATGTATATGTATGTATGTATGTATGCGGGTGTATACATATGAACGTTTTATCACGCCCCCAACAGCTGCAGTATGTGGGTGTTTTTACTCCCACCCCTATTGTGTGTGGCAGTGGGTGTTGACTGTGTGTGTGTGTTTGTTTGTTTATGTCAGCCATGTCACGACTCAATTGTGTCTCAGCTGAGGTATGACTCATGTATGTTAGGTGAGTCAAGTAGTTGAGTCATAAGTCAAGTGTGTGAGTCATGAGTTAAGTAGTTGAGTCATGAGTCATAAGTCAAATTTGTGAGTCATAAGTCAAGTGTGTGAGTCATGAGTTAAGTGTATGAGTCATGATTCAAGTGTGGTAGGTGAGTCATAAGTCAAGCTTTAGGTTAGGATAGGTTAAGTAAGGTTAATTTAGGATAGATTAGATTAGGTTAGGGTAGGGTAGGGTAGGGTAGGGTAGGGTAGGGTAGGGGTAGGGTAGGGTAGGTTAGTGTAGGTAGGCAGGGTAGGTAGGCAGTTGTGTTGTAGGTAGGTAGGTGTTGACATATTACATACATTACATTACACACATTAGGACTACCACCACATGCCTCACAGCCACACCACCACCACATGCCTCACAGCCACACCACCACCACCACATGCCTCACAGCCACACACTACTGTTCACACATGCCTCACAGCCACACTCCACCACCACACATGCCTACAGCCACACCACCACCACATGCCTCACAGCCACACCACCACCACATGCCTCACAGCCACACCACCACCATTCTGCCTCACAGCCACACCACCACCACATGCCTCACAGCCACACCACCACCATTCTGCCGTGTACAGTACCGCGTGGTAACAACTTCTCAGGTGAATTAATTATATACCTGACCTTTATGGTACATCTGTGTGACCTTTATATAATATTCAACCAAATTGGAAACTCACGTCGAACTTTTCCCCGCTAGATTGTATATCAAGTTTTATTTAGTGGAAGAAGCTGTAAAAATGAAAGTTTGGTCTTAGAACTTCCCAGGTTTAAACTTTTTACCTGAGCTAATTTAACTTATTAGAACTTTAAAGACCAGGTAAACATATGTCGTCTACAGAGAGCCCCATCTTTAACATTATGTTAGCATGTGTTTATATACGTAATTTGGGGATGATTTATCGTGTTGAATTATACCTCAACGAAATAGGTTAAGGTTAGGTTAGGTTAGGTTACGTTACGTTAATTTAGGTGAGGTTAGGTCAAATTCAGGTTAGGTTAAAGTTTGGTTAAGGTCCCTTACAAACATTCCTCCCTCCCTCACCCCTCCCTCCCTCACCACTCCCTCACCGCTCCCTCCCTCACCCCTTCCTAACCCCTCCTTCCCCTCCACCCCTCCCTCACCCCTCCCTCCCTCACCCCTCCCTCCTTCACCCCTCCTCCTTACCCCCTCCCCCTCCCCTCACCCCTCCCTCCCTCACCCTTCCCTCCCTCACCCTCCCTCCCTCAACCCTCCCTCACCCCTCCCTCCCTCAACCCTCCCTCACCTCCCCTCCCTCCACCCCTCCCTCCCCCCTCCCCACCCCTCCCCTCCCACCCCTCCCTCCCTCCACCCCTCCTCCCCTCACCCCTCCCTCCCTCCCCACCCCCCTCCCCTCACCCCTTCCCTCCCTCACCCCTCCTCCTCACCCCCTCCCCTCACCTCCCTCCCTCACCTTCCCTCCCCCTCACCCCTCCCTCCCCTCACCCCCTCCCTCACCCTTCCCTCCCTCCACCCCTCCTTCCCTCACCACCCCTCCTCCACCCCTCCCTCCCTCACCCCTTCCTCCCTCCCCACCCCTCCCCTCCCTCCCTCAACCCCTCCCCACCCCTCCCTCCCCTCACCCTCCTCCCTCACCCCTCCCTCACCCTTCCCTCCCTCACCCTTCCCTCCCTCACCCCTCCCTCACACACCTCCTAAAGCCTTCAATGTACACAGATCACCCCGTATTCGTGGACTGGGAGAGAAGCTGGTGTGGTGGACAGAGTGACACTGGAATTATCACTCGGTAGGAAAAACACGACACTTACAGCGAGGCAGATCAAGGGTGAGTGGTGACCTGAGAGAGAGAGAGAGAGAGAGAGAGAGAGAGAGAGAGAGAGAGAGAGAGAGGGGGCTTCTCGAGGAACAAGACTTTCACAAGGCAGGATTTAGAAGTTACTTAGGAGGACAGAGTTTCATGATCAAGTGTAAATATCATGGTGTGTGTGTGTGTGTGTGTGTGTGTTTGTGTGTGTGTGTGTGTGTTTGTGTGTGTGTGTGTGTGTGTGTGTGTGGTGAGAAAAAATATTAGTATAATACATCTGAAAATAAATGTAATAATGAGAAAATGATAATAATCATAATAATAATAACAATGATGATGGTGATGACAAATGGCCATCATCAAAATAAGCTGGAAATAACCCGACCTCGTTAGTATAGTTAAGCCGCGGGTCTATTATGGTAGTTCAATGATTTATGCGTTCTCCTGGGGTGCGGTGCTTGCGACCTTCTCCCGCATGCACCCTCAGTCCCGCACCCCGCTAAATCCGGACCCTCATGCATGCGTCACCCCGCACCACACCGCAACCGACACCAATTATTGATACACCGTCCCCGTCTGTGTGTGTGTGTGTGTGTGTGTGTGTGTGTGTCCGTCCGTCCATGCGTTACCTGTATGTTCATACGTCAGGCCAATGTAAATACTAACCACACACACACACACACACACACACACACACACACACACACACACACACACACACACACACACACACACACGAACATGCTGGTCTATCACTGTTTATCAACTTTGTATAAACATCATCTGCATACTTGCTTACTCATGATCATCATTGAGAGAGAGAGAGAGAGAGAGAGAGAGAGAGAGAGAGAGAGAGAGAGACCTGCTATCATGGTATATAAAGTTTTTTTACAGTTCTCTTCAACCAGTCATTAATTAGTCGGTGTGTACAGGTGTTCTGGTGCAATCTTTTAATCCAATCAGCGGCCGTATTCTAAATCCTGCCAGCCAATCAGAGCGGTGATTCGATCAGGTACAGGTGTGGTAAAGTTGACTTATTATTTACAGTATATTTTGACATTTTACAGAATTATTGTTTCTATCATGACTTAGAGAAAAAAGATGTCGGAAAGATTAACCTGACCTGACCTGACCTGACCTGACCTAACCTGGCCTAAAGTAAAGTAAGGTTAGGTTATGTATGTCACGTTGCTTACACACGTTTTAAAATTTGGGTAAAAATTGAGTAATAATCACCTGAGTAGATTTTCCTATGTATAAATTTTCTACCTGGTGATGAAGGTAATTAAAGTGATTAAGGTAATTATATGAGTGAGAAAGGTTAATATATATTTAATTATCACTATTTTAAAGATAATTAATTTTGTTTATTATGGCTATTGTAATTAGTAATAGTATATTGTTCAAGCCACAAATGGACACCCAAATATTTCAACTTAATTTTTTACTGATGAAATTATTGATATTTTTTGTTTACTAAATATAACATGAATTTATAATCGGATTAATTATTATCGGGAGTATAATTAGCGTTAAATAGCTTCGCTGCTTTTGATGATTAGGGAACTAATTAAGGCAGGTAAGCTTGGACAGGTATTTTCCATTTGGTTTACGAATATATTGGTTTTTTTTATAGGAATTAATGGAGAGTAGAGCGTGGTTATGAACTAGTTAAATTATGTCTACAAAGAGATTTTATTTGTATCGATGTAGAGGGATTATTAGAGAGAGAGAGAGAGAGAGAGACGGTGTGATCTGTAATTGGAAACTTAACTCACCCCTTAATACACACACACACACACACACACACACACACACACACACACACACACACACTATTAATTACTGCACCTACCGTGTGTATTATCCTCAACGGTGCATGAAGGCTACTCGTTCCCAAATCCTTCCCCCTGGCTCCGGGTGTCTCCTCAACATCCGTGAAGGAACTGTAGGATGCACAGTTGGACTCCTAATGTGTCTATCTGTCAGCCTTGTTGTGGTGTCCTAGCGCATAGCAAGGACGCGTAGGACCACCTTACTGTTTACCTCGTGTGGGATCCTTCTGAGCTTCCCTTAGGTGGTGGCTTGCATCCTGATGGTCCTACCTGTCCTTAGGAGGTGGTTTAGCGTTCCTCTCTCTCTCTCTCTCTCTCTTGTCTTCCCTCCTTCGTCACCTGAGTCCTTAATTATCGTCTTCCACCTTTGTTTCTCTTCCTCTTCGTCCTCCTCTTCCTCCCCTTCCTCTTCCTCCCCCTCCTCCTCTTCCTCCTCCTCTCCCCCTTCCTATTCGTCCTCCTCCCCTTGTTCCTTCCCCCCCTCACCCTCCTCCTCCTCGTTCTTCTTACCTCATGAGACGCCGCCCTCACCTCCTGAAGGGGTCATTCATAGGAGGTGGCGTGTGAGGGCGTAACCAACCCCTCCCCCCCCTCTTTACCTCTACCTCCCTTTACCTCCACCCAAGACGGGGAGGTCACTAAGTCCAAAGGTCCGGCTTCTGGTGTAGGAAAGCCGGATGGTCTCTTGAGGTCCGGCAGAGGAGGAATGTCAGATGGGTCTCGTTGTTAAGCCAGAGATGTTGCTGTTGGGTCTAGAGAGTGTTGTTGTGATTGTGGTCGTTGTGATTGTGGTTGTTGTGGTTGTTGTTGTGATTGTGGTTGTTGTAATTGTGGTCGTTGTGATTGTGGTTGTTGTGGTTGTGATTGTTGTGGTTGTTGTTGCGATTGTGGTCGTTGTGATTGTGGTTGTTGTGGTTGTGATTGTTGTGGTTGTTGATGGTGAGGCGTTAACATCTTTATCTTATTCTGATCACACACACACACACACACACACACACACACACACACACACATCGAATCTCTTATCATTTTGTTGTTTTTGTCGTTATCTTTATTAACAGATGCTCGCCTCAGGTGTTCTAAACTAGAGACTGAGACCTTCAACCAGTGTGTGTGTGTGTGTGTGTGTGTGTGTGTGTGTGTGTGTGTGTGTGTGTGTGTGTGTGTGTGTGTGTGTGTGTCATAACAGACGTATACAACACATTACACAACACAGGATACATAATGTGGTTGTATCCTTGACCAGAATCCTCCATGGTGTGACCTTCTCTTTCTCTCTGATCAATGCCCCTCCTTCCTACCCTCCCTCCTTCCTACCCTCCCTCCTTCCTACCCTCCCTCCTTCCTACCCTCCCTCCCTCCCTCATAAACATAGGTACAACAGCGTTTTTCAAGGATCACGTGAAGAGGTAAGTCTCCATGTTTATTTCACCTTAATATTAATACCTTTTTAATTTAAGCCCTAGCAAATAGACCTCACCCCCCATCCCTCTCCAGCAGCCCCTCCTCCACCCTCATCCTCTCCGGCAACCCCTTATCCACCCTCATCTCTAACCCCTCACCCCCCCATCCCTCTCCAAGCAATCCCTCCTCCGCCCCTCATCTCTAACCCCCTCACCCCTCATCCCTCTCCAAGCAGCCCCACTCCTCCACCCTCATCTCCTGCCCCCTCACCCCCCATCCCTCTCCCTTCCCCTCCTCCACCCTCATCTCTTCCCCTCACCCCTCATCTCTCTCTCCCAGCAATCCCCTCCTCCTCATCTCTAACCCCCTCACCCCTCATCCCTCTCCAGCAACCCCACTCACTCCACCCCTCATCTCTAACCCCCTCACCCCCATCCCACTCCATCAACCTCACTCACTCCATTCTCACCCTTAACCCCTAACCCCCCTCACCCCATCCCTCTCCAGCAACCCCTCCTCACCCTCATCCTCCTAACCCCTCACCCCTCATCCCTCCTCCACTTAGCCCCACTCCTCCCACCCCTCATCTCAACCCCTCATCAACCTCACTCACTCCATTCTCACCCTTAACCCCTAACCCCCTCACCAACTCCACCCCTTAGCAACTCCTTCCCCTTCTTCACACACCTGGTAGTGATGGCACAGGTGTGGGCGAGGCAGGACATTAGCCTAGAGGCGGAGGGGAAGACCCGGATTACCCCCTCTCCCCCCTCTGATCCCCACCACCTCCCCCCTCATTCATTTAAAGACCAGCCGCTGTCCTTGTGGGGGGCGGGGTGGGGCGAGGCGGGACAGGGGAGGGGCTCGGCGTTGCAGGGGAGGGGAGGAGAGAGGAGGGGTGGGGGGATGAAGGAGGGGGAGGACACCTAACTGTACGAATGAGGAGGACAAGTTATCAGGAATAGGTCCTACGCAGAAGATCCTATCCAGTAGGTCCCAACCCAACCTATCCTAACCTAATCCTACCTAACCTAACCTAACCTATAGACCAGGCACGTTCACGTTACAATGGAATACCTTAAATGTTTCTCCTGAATGAATCAACTGATGGAGGGGGTGGTGCATCTGTTGTTATTATTTTTATTATTATTATTATTATTATTATTATTATTATTATTATTATTATTATTATTATTATTATTGCTGTTGTTGTTGCTGCTGCAGTATTAGTGTCAGTTGTAATAGTATAAGGTAAAGTTAGTGACAGTAGTGATGGTAGTAGTAGTAGTGGTAGTAGTAGTAGTAGTAGTAGTGGTGGTAGTGGTAGTAGTAGTAGTAGTGGTAGTAGTAGTAGTAGTAGTAGTAGTAGTAGTGGTAGTAGTTGTCGTGTTGGGTCAGCTGTTTATTACTTAACCCGGATTTATTATTATTATTATTTTCTCACAGTTGCCACACTCGCCTCTTCCCATTTTCCTCAGGGGAGACGATGATAGGTGAACCACTCTAGCTTTTGTTTTACCTATTCAGAGATATATATTATTTACTTTATATTTCGAACACGAGGGTTGAACTATAGTGTGTGTGTGTGTGTGTGTGTGTGTGTGTGTGTGTGTGATGTGTGTGTGTGATGATGATGATAATGATACAGTAAATAACCTCTACGTAATAACAGTATCTGATATAATCAATACATTAACCTAGATAGGCAAAACGGCAGGCATTCTCCTGTGGTAAATCCTCCCCACTTGTGCAGCACTTGGCACACTCCACCCCTTAAACATAGCCCCAGCGGCATCCCCCCCCTTTGGCACACCTCCCCCATGGCACACCTCCCCCCTTTGGCACAGCCCCCACTGGCACACCTCCCAGCAGCACACCTCCCCCTTGCTTTACCTCCCCCCCCTTGGCACACCTCACCTAGAACCTGTACAGAAATACTTACAGGGAAATACATTTGTTAACTACGTGAGAGAGAGGCGGGGGTGGAGGGGGCAAGAAGGTGTTATACGTCTGCCTCCACTTAGGTTGTAAATCATATCTTGTTGACAATTATTTCCTCCTTTTATTGCCCCATATTTTATCACTTAGTGTCTTGTGTGGTCCCTCGCAGCGCTCCTGGGGGCTGACCAAAATACCTTATCTTTTATTTTTTTCTTTTTTTTATTCTTGTTAGTGTCTCCTCTCTCTCCTCCTCCTCCTACTATTACTACTTTTCCTTCTATTACTCCTTCTCCTCCTCCTAGTCCTACGTCTCTTTCTCCATCTGTTTCTTCTCCTCCTCCTCCTCCTATGTTTGTTATTATTATATGTAATTCTCTCACCCTTCCTCAATAGTTATAAAGATAAGTGGAGGGAATTTTTCTAGCACGAGATAATAAAAAAAAGTAACCTAACCTAACCTAACCTAACCTAACCTAACCTAACCTAACCTCTTAACATTTGTGCCAAGAATTCTGTGAACCATTAAATGTTTTGAACAGTGTAAGTCAAGACGGTATGTTGAGTATGTGGTGTGTGTGTGTGTGTGTGTGTGTGTGTGTGTGTGTGTGTGTGTGTGTGTAGAGAGATGAGTGCATGTGTGAAGAGTTGAGTGCATGTGTGAAGAGTTGAGTGCATGTGTGAAGAGTTGAGTGCATGTGTGTGGAGAGTTGAGTACATGTGTGGATAGTTAAGTGCATGTGTGGAGTGTGTGGAGCAGCGTTGAGTGTTTAGACACACTTCACCTCTGTCACACTTGGCTTTATTTTCACGTTAAATCTGAACAACACTCAAGACAGGTGCCAACTCATCCTTTCCCCGGCCCTCTCACCTGCTGGCCCCCTCTCCCCGGCCCTCTCACCTGCTGCCCCTCTCCCCGGCCCTCTCACCTGCTGCCCCTCTCCCCGGCCCTCCTCCCCACCTGCTGGCTCCCTCTCGGGCCCTCCCCACCTGCTGCCCTCCTCCCCGGCCCTCTCACCTGCTGCCCTCTCCCCTGGCCTCTACCTGCTGCCCTCCCCGGCCTCCTCACTCCGTGCCCCTCTCAGACCCCTTACAACCATGACCTATAACCTTAACTAACCTCAAATAACCTATCACCTGTAGTTGTTGTTGAGTTGAATATATATGTCAAGTATGAACCTTGTGGCTCTGTCCGTTCTCGAGTGCCAGGGAGAGTAAATACACTCAGTTAGGTAAACAAGAGAGTGCAGCACTGCGTCGCCCTACTCACACAACCGGACCGAAGGAGGAGAGGAGGAGGAGGAGGAGGAGGAGGGGAGAAAGAGGAGGAGGAGGGAGGAGAGGGGGGAGAGGAGGAGGAGGAGGAGGGGGGAGGAGGATGTATTTGAGAACAATCCCTTGGTTTCCGTGACCTATTGTATACAGAGCCTCCTACGTCTGACTGCCTGCGTGTCTGCCTACCTGCCACCTGCCTGTCTGCGTGTGTGACCTGCCTACCTGCCTGGTGTGTACCTGCCTACCTGCCTGTAAATAATCCGTTCATGGTGTGTTTGAGGGGCACACCATCACACTAACTCTGGCCTCGTGAACTTGGACACGTTGAAGAACTCTCTGTGTGTGTGTGTGTGTGTGTGTGTGTGTGTGTGTGTGTGTGTGTGTGTGTGTGTGTGGCTGTATGTCTGGTCAACACCTGAATTTGTATACATGTTTAAGGGCAGAGGAGCCTGCAGGTGGCACCACGCTTATTTATGGACTCATGGACACCTGTCTGTCTGTCTGTCTGTCTGTCTGTGCCTGCCTGTCTGTCTGTCTGTCTGTCTGTGCCTGCCTGTCTGTGCCTCCCTCTCTCTGTCCTCCTTCCCTCCTTCCATACAAACCTCCTCCTCTCCCTCCTTCATTCCCAGCCTGCTTCCTTCCTCCCTCTTTTCCTTTCTTCTTCTCCCCCTCCTTCCCTCCCTCTCTCTCTCTCCCCTCTCCCCCTGCCTGTGTGTGTGTGTGTGTGTGTGTGTGTGTGTGTGTGTGTGTGTGTGTGTGTGTGTGTGTGTGTGTGTGTGTGATAATATCCACTCCACAATACCACTTCCTTATCAACACTAAGTCCCCACCACTCACTGTAAGAGTAAATGGTGTGACGTCATCAACCATCCCCACACGAACTAACGACCTAGATCAGTAGTTAGATTTTATATAGAATAATTTGTTCTGGTTCAACAAAATTTAAAAAAACAAAACTTTAAAACGAGTGATTTAATTTTGTTGATCCAGAAAGTAGGATTTTTAAGTGGGTCTTGTTGTGAAGTGTCTTATAAGTGTGTGTTATAAGTGTGTTATAAGTGTGTGTGTGTTCTAAGTGCTTGTGTAGAATTTAATCATGATACTCTTTCCTTAGTCAACAACAAGTGTGTGTTTGTTGTTGTTGTTGTACTAGATTCGTGTGATTGTTAAGAGGTGATTATTTTTGGTGTTGTTGGTGGTGGGTGGTTGTTGTTGTTAGTGGGTGGGGGTTGTTGTTGTTAGTGGGTGGTGGTTGTAGTTGTTTAGTGGGTGGTGGTTGTTGTTGTTAGTGGTGGTGGTTGTTGTTGTTGAGTGGGTGGGGGTTGTTGTTGTTAGTGGGTGGTGGTTGTTGTTGTTAGTGGGTGGGGGTTGTTGTTGTTAGTGGGTGGTGGTTGTTGTTGTTAGTGGGTGGTGGTTGTTGTGTGGGTGGGCGTTGTTGTTGGTGGGTGGTGGTTGTGGTGTGGTATTGTTAATTATGTTGTTCCTCCTCATCCCTCCTATACCCCAACAATCCCCATCTCCTCCCTTCTACCCCCACCACTTCCTCCCCTCCTCCTTCCCGACCCCCACCACTTCCTCCCTCCTCCCCTTCTACCTCCACCACTTCCCTCCCTCCTCCCTTCCCCACCGCCTCCTCCCCCTTCTACCCCCACCACTTCCCCCTTCTCCCCTTCTAACCCCACCCCCTCCTCCCTTCTACCCCCCACCACTTCCTCCCCTTCTACCCACCACGTCCTCCCTCCTCCCCTTCTACTCACCACTTCTCCTTCTCCCCATCTACCCCACCTCCTCCCCTTCTACCCCCCACTCTAACACACACTAACCAATGAATTAATGTCAGTACACACCCCTACAGCTGTCGACCTTCGCTACCACACAAACCATGAAACTAAATGAGAAAATGTCCTGTTCTATGATGATCTCCCCTGGCTTGAATGACCCACCCAACCCACCCACTCCCACCCCACCCCACCCCACCCCACCCCACCCACCCACCCATCTCCCCTCACCAGACATACAACTTATGTACACACACAAAGTCAGTTTTGTTCCCGTGGCGTGAGTGTTTAAGTGAGGGAGGGTGAGGGGAGGTGAGGAGGATGTGAGGGAGTAGGAGGGATGAGGAGGTGAAGAAAGAAATAGAGAGAGGAAGAGGAGGGATGGAGAGGGAGAGGTAAAACAGGGAGATAAATAGGAGAGGGGCGAAGTGAAAAGGATTGGGATGGAAAGAATAAAATAGGAAATGATAGAAAGTAACAGGAGAGAGAGAGAGATGTATGAGTGGAGAGAGAGAGAGAGAGAGAGAGAGAGGGGGAGAGAGAGAGTTTCTGGGACGCCTTGAGACACCTGGTTGATACCTGTCCTTGTAGAGAGAAGCACCAGGTGACCCCCACACAGGTAAATATATAATGACCGTGTACAAGTCTCACCTGTTATATTACCTCACCTGAAGATTACATTTCCCCCACCTTATTTCACCGGCGTCAGGTCAATTCGTCGCCGGTCAATTCGTCGCCGGTCAATTCGTCGCCAGGTCAATTCGTCGGCAGGTCAATTCGTCGCCAGGTCAATTCGTCGCCGGTCAATCGTCGCCAGGTCAATTCGTCGCCAGGTCAATTCGTCGCCAGGTCAATTCGTCGCCAGGTCAATTCGTTTTGGTCATTATTCGTCGGGTCAATTCGTCGCCAGGTCAATTCGTCGCCGGTCAATTCGTCGCCAGGTCAATTCGTCGCCAGGTCAATTCGTCGCCAGGTCAATTCGTCGCCAGGTCAATTCGTCGCCAGGTCAATTCGTCCCGGTCAATTCGTCGCCAGGTCAATTCGTCGCCGGTCAATTCGTCGCCAGGTCAATTCGTCGCCAGGTCAATTCGTCGCCAGGTCAATTCGTCGCCGGGTCAATTCGTCGCCAGGTCAATTCGTCGCCAGGTCAATTCTTCGCCGGTCAATTCGTCGCCAGGTCAATTCGTCGCCGGTCAATTCGTCGCCAGGTCAATGTCGCCAGGTCAATTCGTCGCCAGGTCGTCGTCGCCGGTCAATTCGTCGCCGGTCAATTCGTCGTTAGTCACTCCATTCCTGGCCAACCTATTCAGGATCTTTAAAACAGGTTAGGTTAGGTTAGGTTCAAATTGTAAACCATTCATATAAAATTTACCGACGACCAATTGACTGTAACGCCCCACTCTCCTGATAGCTACTGAGCCGCCTTATGATTTATTACAGGCTGGGAAAGAGGCGTATACTGCGTTATTTTGCGTATTGTTGGAGATTAGTTTAGTGATAAGTCTCTCTCTCTCTCTCTCTCTCTCTCTCTCTCTCTCTCTCTCTCTCTCTCTCTCTCTCTCTCTCTCTCCTTCTTGTCAAGTGTGTTTCAACATTTCTAGGTGTACGTGTCTGTGTAGTGTGTGTGTGTGTGTGTCTGTGTACGTGTCTGTGTAAGTGTGTGTGTGTGGGGTCTGCTTATGTGCTTGCTTCTCTAATTCCTTCTAACATTGCTCAGCCGAGAATGTCAAGGTAATACACTCGGCCGTGCCAGACGACTTGACTACCTGCCGTACACACACACACACACACACACACACACACACACACACACACACAGACACGTACACAGACACACACACACACACACACACACACACACACAGACACGTAACAGACACACACACGGACACGTACACACACAGACACGTACACACACACACACACACACACACACACACACACACACACACACACACACACACACACACACACACACACACACACACACGCGTCATATGCCTCTCTAATTAACCTTTATTACTTCAGGTAACCGTAAAATTACATAAAACATACACCTAATATTACTTACCTGTACTTTCGGATATATACAAATAAAAAATACAGTTTACACACCTTACCTGCCTATACTAACATACATACAACCAAGTAATGAAACTGAACGTAGTTGACTTTAATATATGTAACTTTTTCTGATACGCTTTTCTTAAGGACCTAACCTAACCTAACCTAACCTAACCTAATCTAATCTGAAGGAAACTTAACATTGATTAAAGTTCGTTTTGCTATTTTAGGATCACCTGAAGATTAACCCTCCCTAATGTTATCTTAACCCAACCAAATATAATCTAACCTAACCTAACCTATTTGCCCCAGGTAGCGTTTGGTTAGGTTAGGTTATATTTGGTTGGGTTGGGTTGGTTACTCGTCAGGTGAAATAAGGGTGGCTAATCTTCAGGTGGTCATTTTTATCTCTTAAAAACCTGGCCTTGTTCTCCCTCTTCCTCTCCTTGTACTGCTCTCCTCTTCCTCATCTCATTTCACTTTCGTTTGCTTTATTTCTCTCTCTCTTTTCTCTCTCTCTCTCTCTCTCTCTCTCTCTCTCTCTCTCTCCTCCCTCTCTCTCTCTCTCTCTCTCTCTCTCTCTCTCTCTCTCTCTCTCTCTCTCTCTCTCTCTCTCTCTCTCTCTCTCTCTCTCTCTCCTCCCTTCTTTCCTTTATATTTTCCTCCTCATCCCCCTTGCCTTTTTCCTCCTCTTCCTTTCCTTCTTTCTCCTCCTCCTCCTCCTTCTTCTCCTCCTCTTCTCCTCCTCCTCCTCCTCCCCTCCTCCTCCTCCTCCTCCTCCTCCTCCTCCTCCTCCTCCTCCTCCTCCTCCTCCTCCTCCTCCTCCTCCTCCTCCTCCTCCTCTCCTTCTCTTCTCCTCCTCCTCCTTCTCCTCCTCCTCCTCCCTCCTCTCCTCCTCCTCGTTATCAAAATAGAAATTCTCAAAAACTTTTCATCTGAAGAAGAATTTACCTGTACGACTCCCCTGCTGCCCTGATGTCTACCTGGGCTAGCTGTAGGTTTAGGTTCAGGCTAGACTGTAACTTCTTCCTTGATTTTAGACTGTAAGGTTTAGGTTCAGGCTAGACTGCTTCTTCCTTGATTTTTAGACTGTAAGGTTTAGGTTCAGGCTAGACTGTAACTTCTTCCTTGATTTTAGACTGTAAGGTTTGGTTCAGGCTGGACTGCCTTCCCTTGATTTTAGACTGTAAGGTTTAGGTTCAGGCTAGACTGTAACTTCTTCCTTGATTTTAGACTGAAAGGTTTAGGTTCAGGCTAGACTGTAACTTCTTCCTTGATTTTAGACTGTAAGGTTTAGGTTCAGGCTAGACTGTAACTTCTTCCTTGATTTTAGACTGTAGGTTTAGGTTCAGGCTAGACTGTAACTTCTTCCTTGATTTTAGACTGTAAGGTTTAGGTTCAGGCTAGACTGTAACTTCTTCCTTGATTTTAGACTAAGGTTTAGGTTCAGGCTAGACTGTAACTTCTTCCTTGATTTTAGACTGAAAGGTTTAGGTTCAGGCTAGACTGTATATGATCAGGGTGTCCAGTCAGACGTAAAGTACCGCCACTACTATTAAAATTGCCCCCAAAATTTAAGTATTTAATTCTTATAGTTACTTAAGTGTATCCAAGTGTAATGATACATTTCTAAGTTACTTATACGAGTTAGTTATACTTAATGTACCGTTGTTCAGTTACTACAAGTGTAAAGTAATTAATGTTAGCTGTTAGATAAGTTGTTTATACCATCTCACTACTAAATTATAAGTGTTAGTTAAGTGCTAAGTGTTATTTAGACATACTCATCATGATTCAACTAAGCTCCTGGCCAATGGGGGAATTCCCTACACTTTCCTTCGCCAAGATGTGTGTGTGTGTGTGTGTGTGTGTGTGTGTGTGTGTGTGTGTGTGTGTGTGTGTGTGTGTGTGTGTGTGTGTGTGTGTGTGTGTGTGTGTGTGTGTGTGTGTGTGTGTGTGTGTGTGTGTGTGTGTGTGTGTGTGTGTGTGTGTGTGTGTGTGTGTGTGTGTGTGTGTGTGTGTGTGTGTGTGTGTGTGTGTGTGTGTGTGTGTGTGTGTGTGTGTGTGTGTGTGTGTGTGTGTGTGTGTGTGTGTGTGTGTGTGTGTGTGTGTGTGTGTGTGTGTGTGTGTGTGTGTGTGTGTGTGTGTCAGCACATAGGTCCAGGGATGGTTGTGCTTTGTGTACACAGTGTGTCCATGGAGAGGGGGGTGAGACAAACCAGCTGGGATTTAAGAGTTTAGGTTCCTGTGATGCTGCCAAAATACATTCTCTTCAGCTCCAACCTTGTAGTCTTTCTCTCACACCTCTCTCAGTCTCTCACACCTCTCTCAGTCTCTCTCACCTCTCACTCCCTCTCTCTCACCTACTCTCACTCTCTCTCTCTCACCTACTCTCACTCCCTCTCTCTCACTTTTCTCCCTGGCACTGTCTCTAGCGAGTGACCGTGAATGTGGCATCACTTGTCTTATAAATAGTGGCACCTTCTTTGGCACTCTCACGCTGGGTCACCCGGTGCCACGTTACTAGTAAGTGGCACCACAGGTTACTCACGTCTCTTGCATGTGGCACTGCATGTAACTCATACGTGGCACCCACCCTCCTCAAGGACACATTGCCTTTATATCAGGTTAGGTTAGTTTAGGTTAGGTTAGATTAGGTTAGGTTAGTTTAGGTTAGTAAATTAGCTTAATGTGTTAACTAGCTGTGACCTGCCGTGACCATGACCCGACAGGTAGGAGGAATTATCATCACGATACAGGTCACACACACACACACACACACACACACACACACACACACACACACCGAGGCGGACCACCCGGAAGTGAGAGAATCTAATTTACTGAAGGTAACTGAATAACCCGAGGGGGGAGGGTAGGGAGGGGGGGGGGGGAGGGAGGGGGGAGGTAGATGTCACATTAGAGAGGGAAGAGGAGATATATATGTGTGTGGTGCCTAGGACACATGTGTAATAAGTGTTTATATGTACATGTGTACAAGTCTTGTATTAATAATAATAATAATAACAATAATAACAACAACAATAATAATAATAATAACCAATAATAATAATAACAATAATAACAACAACAATAATAATAATAATAACCAATAATAATAATAACAATAATAACAACAATAATAATAATAACAATAATAACAACAACAATAATAATAATAATAACCAATAATAATAATAACAATAATAATAATAATAACCAATAATAATAATAACAATAATAACAACAACAATAAAAATAATAATAACAATTATAACAACAACAATAATAATAATAATAACCAATACTAATAATAACAATAATAACAACAATAATAATAATAATTAATAACTAATAATAATAATAACAATAACAACAATGATGATAATAATAACTAATAATAACAATAACTCTGATATAACAACATATTATTATATACACTTGTACGCCATTACCACTTTATTTAAGTCCATAAACAACTAAAGTACACTTAAGAGAAACACTTATTACGTTATAAACACAACTTAAGTGATAATTTAATAAACATAAATAAACATTAAAGTAGAGCAGCTAAAGACTAATTACTGACCTCGTGTTGACCTTTATAATATATGACCTTGACCTAATTTCTGTCTGTGTGTTGGTCGCAAGTCGAACACACGGTATAGTTCTTTCGAGGTTCTCCCCCATGGCTAAGATACGCGGTTCGTTCATGTTATCCAACCTAGTTGGAGGAGGAGGGGGGTGAGGGGGAGGGGAGGAGAGGGGATAAGAGGGAGAGGGGTGAAGGGGAGGGGAGGGGAGGGGGAGAGTACAAACGCCCCTAACAAGTTCGTCTATTCCTTCATAGTTGTGTTCATTTAAAGCACACACGCTCACACACACACGCACACACACACACGCACATGCACACACACGCACAAACACACACACACACGCCCACGTACATAGTAATACGTGACAGCAGAGAGAGAGAGAGAGAGAGAGAGAGAGAGAGAGAGAGAGAGATAGAGAGAGCCACTGAGCAAGGACCGACCTGCCATTTATAAAGTAACACTCCAACTACCAACTGTGACACCTTCAACACCTGTCTCTCTTACACCTGCCTCACAGCAACTCTAACACCTGTCTCACACCTGCCTCAACCCTCTCAAACACACACACACACACACACATCATCATTGGTCATTGACACACACACACACACACACACACACACACACACACACACACACACACACACATAAGGAAGGAGGAGGATGGGAAAGGAAGAGGGAGGGAAGGAAAAGGGAAGATGAGAAATGAAGGGGTTGCAGGGAAAGGAGGAGAAAGAGAATGGAAAAGTAAGAGAAAAGGGAAGGGCAAGAGGAGGTAGGAGGAAAGGAGGGGAGATAGATGGGAAGGGGGAAGAAAAAGGGAAGGGAGGAAGAAAAGGGAAGGTATTATTTCCACGTTACAGTCAATTTATGTCTTAGTGAACACAGGACTAACTATCACTACTCTCTTTTATTATTAATGGACCAAGTTTGTGTGTGTGTGTGTGTACGTAGATGTGTACGTAGATGTGTACGTATATGTGTGTACTAGCACCCGTTAGCAACACCTCCCTCCTTCTCAAGAACTGTACACGTGACACTGGTTCAATCAGTACACAAACCCTCTCACCCCTCTTCCTCCCTCCCCCCCTCCCTCCTCTCCCCTCTCACACTACCCCCACACCCCATGGCTTCTAGAACATTCTCCCACCCTCGCCCTCACCTGACTATTAAACGTAAATATATACCTTCACATCGTCTTTGTTCGGGTCTGGGTCTGGCCTCTACCTTACAGTGCTTCTTCCTTAACGTTTCTATGACCATTTGATTTATTCCTTTAATTTATTCTCTGTTTTTTTTCTTCTCATATATCTGTTAATTTAGTCTTTTTGGTCTTCGTCATTTCGGGTTTTTATATATTTTATTTGTTTTTTAAGAGGTTAATGGTTTGGTTTCGTTTGTTTGTGTTTGGTGAATTTGTTTTTATTTTTCATGTGGTGATTTTTTTTTCCATTAAATAAGAATTGATTTTTTTTAATTGGTGAGGGAGTGAGTTTCAAGCGATAGTAGTAGTAGTAGTAGTAGTAGTAGTAGTAGTAGTAGTAGTCATGGTGGTGGTAGTAAGAGTATTAGTTGTAGAGAGAGAGAGAGAGAGATCACTGGACTGTGAACCGATGCGTCAGTGATATAGTTAGAGCTGAGATTATTTTAGTATCTTGATCAGGTGATTAAAATGAGGGTATAATTTGGGTGTTTCCTACCACACACACACACACACACACACACACACACACACACACACACCTACTGTACACACACACACACACACACCTATACACAACGTACTCTAATCACCTTGAAAGACAGACCACCCCTCCAATTCTCCCTCTCCTCCACCACCTCCCTCCCAGTTAAACACCCCCTAAGAAACTCCTAGTGGTCATTGTTGTTCACATAATTCACAGTGAACACGAGAACGAATTCACTTTGAACAACGTAGGAACTGCCTTGAATTCCCTCCCTCCCCCCCTCCCCTGTATCAGAAGTTCAGACGTTGGTTCATAGATAAATTGGTACACAGGCATTCCTCTTGTGTTACTTCAGCGGGTTGTCCTTGCCAAGTAATGCAGTGTGTGATGCAGGGGGGGAGAGAGGGGGAAGGAGAGGGAGAGGGGAGAGGGGGAAGGAGAGGGGAGAGGGGAGAGGGAGGTCATTCTATTTATCGTGTTGTTATTTTTTCACTTCCCTCCCCAAGACTTCCTCCTACACCCAGGGTCTACTCAGTACCAACATAGACTTCTCAATTATACTCCCTGTCCATCCATCCATCCATCCATCCATCCATCCATCCATCTATCCATCCATCCATCCATCTATCCATCCATCCATCCATCTATCCATCCATCCATCCATCCATCCATCCATCTATCCATCCTTCCCTTGTGACCAATTTACCCACCTAATGGATCACTTTCTCCAGCAACCAATGAATTTCGGCGTAATAATAATAATAATAATAATAATGATAATAATAATAATAATAATAATAATAATAATAATAATAATAATAATAATAAGTCCCTCGCTTGCTGGTGGCTGTGGTGTTACTTAGCTCATTGCTCAATTTAAAAACGTCGCCGTGGCCATTTCCGTCCAAGGGAACTTGTCAGATCCACGTGCCAAAAACCGTGTCAGATCCGTCTTGTCTGTGGCACGCAACGGAGGGGGAGGGGGGGGGAGGTCTTATCTGTCGTTTTTTTACCGTGGATCAAGACTGTGGGTGAAAATAAAGACAGTCTTAGGTCTTAGGAATTACTGTCTATAAAGGGATATACTTGGACAGGTATAATTACACCATTTAATTATACTTTTACACCTGTAACTCATACCTGTTTTAATTAATATCCCATTTATAATTAAGTTCAATTACCTTGTCTTACCTGGGATAACACCCTGTATAGATGAGTACAACTTATCAATATAATCAGTTACCTTTACCCCCAGAATGATAACTTGTTACCACCTAGAATGACATATAATTTTTTATAGTAACTTTATATATATAAATGGGGGGTGGTAGGGCGTTGTGGTAGGGGGTAAGGGGGTAGGGGGTGGTAGGGGGGGTAGAGTGCAGTGACGGTCATTCTATTCTGCCTTGGCATGACAGCCTTGGGAGATGTGTCATGCAGCTCTCTTTAGCATGACAGACTGCAGGGGGAGGGGTGAGGGAAGGGGAGGGGAGGGACTGTGGAGGGTAGGGGGGATAGTGGAGGGAAGGGGAGTAAGGGGGTAGTTCTCTTTGTTCTGTCCAGTCGCTGGCACCGTTTAGGAACTCGAGAACTGGCATCTGGCACCCCCTACCCCCTCCATAACCCCTCCCCCCTCCATAACCCCTCCCCCCATTTCTCTTTCTCTCTCCCTCCTTTCTATCCTTTCTTTTTTTCGTATTTCTCTCGTTTTATTCTCCTTCTCTCTCCCTCCCTCCCTCTCTCCCACGTTCTCTCCCTCCCTCCCTCTCTCCCACGTTCTCTCTCTCCCTCCCCCTACTCCCCTCCTCCACCCTAGGCTGACATAGCTCCTTCCTACAGTAATCTTCGTATTAAATTAAATCATTGTAGTCACTTGTAGAATATTTCCGCGTTGTGTGTGTGTGTGTGTGTGTGTGTGTGTGTGTGTGTGTGTGTGTGTGTGTGTGTATCCTCAATAGAAACTCGTATATACAGTTAAGACATTCCTGAGCTTGTTTTTCCTCCTAGTATAGTCAAGAGCATTCAGGTTAAACATCTGACACAAATAAGAGAGTTAATATATTTCGTGTCTGTCCTGGGAGAAAAAATGTGAATAGTATCGCTTTAATTCTCTCTCTCTCTCTCTCTTTCCAGCCCTCACATACAGTTGTGTAATTAAGGGTCATAAACGTGTGTAAATAAGGTCATACAGGTGTGTAAGTGAGTTAATACATGTGTGTAATTAAAGGTCGTACAGATGTGTAAGTAAGGTCATGCGGTAATAATCTAGAGTAAGGTCGTGTCGTATACATACTTTTGACGTGTGGCAGACAGTTGAGGTCACGACACACAGTTTGGGGTCATCCTTGCCCCCCCCTCGTGGTTTTATTGACCTTGTGTGTGTGAGAGAGAGAGAGAGAGAGAGAGAGAGAGAGAGAGAGAGAGAGAGAGAGAGAGAGAGTAATGCACATAATGGTACACCCCCACCTACCGCTTAACACCCCTACCCACCCCTTAACACCCCTACCCACCCCTTAACACCTCCCCCCACCCCTTTACTTACCCCCTCCCCTCACTCCAAGGTCAGGCCACGTCTTGAGGTCAACCCAAGATAGCTGGCCAATCAGGGTCACATATGTTAATTCTGGCCCCGGTGTTATACCTTCAAGGGTAATTACTGTCAGGTGTTCATCAAGGTAATTACAGGTAGGTGGTTTGTTCAGGGACTCGTCTCAGGTGTAGTTATTTTTGTTATTGTTATTGTCGGGATTGTTATTATTTTTATTGTTGTTTTTATTTTGTTTTTGTTGTGGTGGTGGTGGGAGGATTGGTGATGGTACTGTTAACCTCATAACTATATTGTGACCTCATAATTATATTGTGACCTCATAACTATATTGTGACCTCATAACTATATTGTGACCTCATAACTATATTGTGACCTCATAACTATATTGTGACCTCATAACTATATTGTGACCTCATAATTATATTGTGACCTCATAACTATATTGTGACCTCAACTATATTGTGACCTCATAACTATATTGTGACCTCATAACTATATTGTGACCTCATAATTATATTGTAACCTCAACTATATTGTGACCTCATAACTATATTGTGACCTCAACTATATTGTGACCTCATAACTATATTGTGACCTCCATATATATGTTGGCCTCGAGCATCTATGAAGTATCGAGGTTGACCTTATACTCGAGGCATCAACACGTTGGGGGTATATTAAGCTTGACTCTGTACTTAGAGGTCAGGTCATGATAGGAGGAACTACTTGGTGTTATATTTGACCTCATTTGACCTTTTATTATATTTTAAGGTAATTTAATTTTATTTTTAGTGTTATTTGAGGAAGTAATTTGTGTATATCTTAGTTTAACACACTCGAGGTGGTTGATTGTTATTGTAAGGTTATTGAAGACTGAGAGAGGGACTTCAGTAATTGAAATGGGTTATGGTGGTTAATGATGATGACTGATGGTGGTTGATGAGGGTTAGTGAGTGATGGTGGTAGTCTGTGAATGGAGTGATCGTGGTGGTGGTTGGTGGTGGTTGATGGTGGTAGTTTGTGGATGGAATGGTCGTGGAGGTGGTTGATGGTGGTAGTTTGTGGATGCAATGGTCGTGGAGGTGGTTGGTGGTGGTCGATGGTGGTAGTTTGTGCATGGAGTGGTCGTGGTGGTTGTGGTGCAAGTCGCAGGGGGTCGTCCGGAGGTGGTGCCAGGGACGTGCTCCTAGTCAAGTGCCACTGACCTAATTGGCACTTGGCACTCTCAACAACCCCGGGGAGAGCAGTGAGAGGGAGAGTGTGGGAGAAGGAAAAGTGTGTGTGTGTGTGTGTGTGTGTGTGTGTGTGTGTGTGTGTGTGTGTGTGTGTGTGTGAAAAAAAGAGACATGGGATAAAATAGAAAGAAAAATAATAAAGAGAAGATGAAACTTCACACGATAACGAATCACACACACACCACCACACACACACACACACACACACACACACACACACACACACACACACACACACTAAGACAGACAGATATACACGAAGGACAGGCTGACAGACAAACATACACAGGCCACACAGACAGAAGGAAAGACAGAGAAGCAGACAGACAGGACAATATCATGGTTAACAAGCAACTGAAGATAACTAGCTGTGAGGAGGCCCAAGTGGGTGCCTGACGCAGCTGCTGGTGGCACTGACAGCCGGTCCTCGTTCTTGGCACTCCCCGCCCTCACTCACACCCACATACACCCACCCTGACACCTCCCCTTGCCTAGTGCCCCCCACCCACACACACACACACATATACAGGTATATAAATATATACACGTACACATACACACGTAAATACACATACACACACGCGCTTATACCTACACCCAACCTATTTAACTAACCTAACCTAACCTAACCTAACCTAACCTAACCATTAGTTCTATAGGGTCTCAGTCCTGATAATATCGTGTAGGTTAGGGTAGGGTATTGGGTTAGGTTGAATGGGATGGGATTAGGTAGGTTAGGTTAGGTTGAGGTAGGTTAGGTTAGGGTAGGTTAGGGTAGGTTGAGGTAGGGGTAGAGTTAGGTTCCTATCAGACTTGCACCCCATCCTCCACCCCTGAGGCCCTCGAGAAATGCCCTCGTACATTGCAACAAATCTCACAAGACCTCGTATTTCAAGGTCCAGGAAGTGAGGCCAGCCGGAGATGACCTCACGAACAAGACCACCTCTCACGTGTGGTCATTACAGAACGATACCTGAAACAGTATAAATCGAGTTAATCTTTTTTTTTATTATTATTTTACCTACAAAAAATAACTACTGGAGAAAATGTCATTATTTCGAGGTACACATGATTATTTGGCACACACACACACACACACACACACACACACACACACACACACACACACACACACACACACACACACACACACACAAGAATCATAGGGATAAAAGTTGAACTGGGAGAGAAAAAGAGAAGACTCAGCGGACAGTAGTTGAGTAAAGGTGTTGGCACTTGGTGTTCCCTCCTTGACGTTGGTGGAAAGAACACTATCAGGGGTGAGTCTTGGCATCATCTTCCTCCCTCCTATCTCCCTATATCCTTCATTCTCTATCTCCCTTCATTTTCTCTCCCCACCTTCCTTTCATTTCCCTCCCTCCTCCTATCCTTCCCTCCCCATTCTTCAGGTGATCAGAAACATTGGGTCTGGTTAGGTTAGGTTAGGTTGGGATTGGGTTAGGTTGGGTTAGGTTGGAAGAGTTTATTTAACAGAAATATAGATAAATAATAATAATAATGTGACATAAAGCCATAACTGTTGTTGTCCTGTGTGTGTGTGTGTGTGTGTGTGTGTGTGTGTGTGTGTGTGTGTGTGTGTGTGTGTGTGTGTTGTGTGTGTGTGTGTGTGTGTGTGTGTGTGTGTGTGTGTGTGTGTGTGTGTGTGTGTGTGTAAGACGACACATGTCTCTTGGGGTTCCTCCCGGTGGTCCTGTGAGGTGAGAGGTGAAGGCAGTTCTGTTCAACACGTCAGCCTAACCTAACCTAACCTAACCTAACCTAACTAACCTAATAACCTGGAAGGAGAGGTTCAAGGTGTGGGGAGTAGGAGAGGGGTGTTAATAAGAGCCCCCAACCATGACAGATAGAAACTTAATCAGAAACTAAGGTCGATATTTGGCAACATACTTGGACCACCACCACCACCACTACCACCCCACCACCACCACTACCACTACTACCACCACCACCCCCTACCACCACTACCACTACCACTACCACTACCACCCCCTACTACCACCACCTCTGGCACGCTCCACTGTTTACAAGGGGGATACGGACCATGCTGCGAGAGACCTTTTTGAGGACGAGGAGATACGCGAGAAGAAAAACAAGATGGAAATATCTGAATGAGAGAATATATATATTGTACAGGTGTTATAAAAGGGCTAGGGAAGAATTAGTTGTTGATTTGCTTTTGTTTATGTAGATGTGTTTGTTTGTGTGTGTAAGTATGCCTGTATGTGTAAGTATGCCTGTGTGTAAGTGTGCCTGTGTAAGTATGCCTGTGTGTAAGTGTGCCTGTGTAAGTATGCCTGTGTGTAAGTGTGCCTGTGTAAGTATGCCTGTATGTGTAAGTATGCCTGTGTGTGTGAGCGTGCACTGTGTGTTTATGTCCTCGACCGTGTAGCTCAGTTTACACCATTGCCGTAGTAGAAGGTTTTGGCCTCAGGGAAGCATGTCAACCATCCCAAACACTTCGTGATGTGTACACCAGCCGCGACCTTGTGTTGACTTAAAGATTGTATCAAACACCTTATTTATTTATCTAATTCATGGTTATATACATTGTTTATATATCTGTACTGTATCTACCTTGTTTATATACCTGTACTGTCTACCTACCTTGTTTATATACCTGTACTGTCTACCTACCTTGTTTATATACCTGTACTGTCTACCTACCGTGTTTATATACCTGTACTGTCTACCTACCATGTTTATATACCTGTACTGTCTACCTACCTTGTTTATATACCTGTACTGTCTACCTACCTTGTTTATATACCTGTACCGTCTACCTACCTTGTTTATATACCTGTACTGTCTACCTACCTTGTTTATATACCTGTACTGTCTACCTACCTTGTTTATATACCTGTACTGTCTACCTACCGTGTTTATATACCTGTACCGTCTACCTACCTTGTTTATATACCTGTACCGTCTACCTACCATGTTTATATACCTGTACTGTCTACCTACCTTGTTTATATACCTGTACTGTCTACCTACCGTGTTTATATACCTGTACCGTCTACCTACCTTGTTTATATACCTGTACTGTCTACCTACCTTGTTTATATACCTGTACTGTCTACCTACCATGTTTATATACCTGTACTGTCTACCTACCATGTTTATATACCTGTACCGTCTACCTATCTTGTTTATATACCTGCACCGTCTACCTACCTTGTTTATATACCTGTACTGTCTACCTACCTTGTTTATATACCTGTACCGTCTACCTACCTTGTTTATATACCTGCACTGTCTACCTACCTTGTTTATATACCTGTACTCTACCTACCTTGTTTATATACCTACCTACCTTGTTTATATACCTGTACTGTCTACCTACCTTGTTTATATACCTGTACCGTCTACCTATGTTTATATACCTGTACCGTCTACCTACCTTGTTTATATACCTGTACCGTCTACCTACCTTGTTTATATACCTGTACCTGTACCGTCTACCTACCTTGTTTATATACCTGTACCGTCTACCTACCTTGTTTATATACCTGCACTGTCTACCTACCTTGTTTATATACCTGTACTGTCTATCACTCTCATACTCTCCTCTCCCCCCCACACACACGGAGCTTGACTCTATATTGAGCTTTTGCCGTGACGTCATCCATGAATTATCAAGTCCCACCCTCCCAGGCTTACAGGTAGTAAGGTCAGGGTTCACAGGTCACAGTTAACAGGTCACAGTTAACAGGTCATGAGTCAACAGGCACTACTTGTTGGCACTGTCCTTGGTGCCAATAGCTGTTGATGATGCCTGGATACACCCACATTGTGTCCTCGTGTAGTGTGTGTGAAGCTCGGGCACTTGTACTTGGTCTGTGTGTGTGTCAGTAAAGGGGCGGGGCTTGGGGGTGGAGCGAGGAGGCGGGGCTTTATGATGATTTGGGCACAGGCGAAAGGAGGAGGTTATAGGGAGGGGGTGGGTGGTTGATGGTAGTAGTGGTGGTAGTAATAGTGGTTGCTAGTGGTAGTTGTAATAGTGGTTGTTGATGGTGGTTGGTATTGGCAGTCTGTTACCTTTGGTATATTGTTTCACCTTTTGTTTTTATTCACAAGATTTTGTTTTTCTTTTATTATTTAAATTTTTCAATTTCCTCTTGTGTCTTTTATCTTCTTTCTTAATTACTTTCTGATTTTGTTTGTTTTATTTCTTTTATTAAATTAATTCCTTTATTTGGATTATTTTTTATATATTTTTTATATTTTATTTTCTTCTTGACCTCATTCGAATTATCTAAGGTCAAAGGTCAATATTTACCCCTCAGTTCCTTTGTGTTTTTGGTCAATAATGATAAGTTTGACTCCATGAAACAGCAACACACAACTCGGTATAATGATGTAATACGAAAGTCATTCTGGTTGACCCGAGAGAGGAAGGAGGTCATAGGTCACGGACTATCACTGAATTTGTTTGTTTGTTTGTTTTGTGGGGGTCAAGGATTTTTTTTTTTAGTATTTGTGGCATTTGTTTGTTGTGGTTGCTGGGGACGATGGTTAGGTTAGGTTATTTGACCTTTTTTTATTATTTTTGTCACCTGAAGATTTGCCCCTCTAGCTTATTTCACACACACACACACACACACACACACACACACACACACACACACACACGGACACAATAACACATACGCACACTATTGATTACATCTATGATTCAGTCGTAATCTTAATGGTTGTCTGATGTAAATATTCTATTGTATTGTTGATGTAAGTGTTCAGAGGCATGACTGTACGTGCTTCTGTGTGTGTGTGTGTGTGTGTGTGTACGTGCGTGTGTGTGTACGTGCGTGTGTGTGTGTATGTGTACGTGTGTGTGTACGTGCGTGTGTGTGTGTGTACGTGTGTGTGTGTGTGTACGTGCATCTGCGTGTGTGTGTACGTGCGTGTGTGTGTGTGTACGTACTTCTGTGTGTGTGTGTGTACGTGTGTGTGCGTGAGATACGTGTCTTGGCACTTCCTCCACAAAACGGTGTAAAATTCTTAAATACTTACAAGACACAAAAGGTTAATATATTATCCCGCATTTGACATTTATCCTTTTAAGGAAATTTCACGACGTTCAAATACCTTTTTCTTATTCATGTATACGAAAGAAATTAATTACCTCTGTGATTATTATACATGTGAAAGTGAATTAATATTTAGATGAAAAAGACGAGAGATTGACAACAAAACATCCAACACCTCCACCAGAAGAATTAGAAACAGGTTCGAATCTAAATCCTTTTTTATTATTGGTTTCGATCCTGCATAATGGCATTTGATCCAATTCCTCCGAGCATCTGTTGTCTCCAGGGACCTTATCTCCATTCCTTATATATCAAGGGTTACGACACTTATGCCCTATTTTTGGATTGATTGTTTATTTATTAATTTTCTGGTTATATTAGAGTGTTACTATAAGACAAGCAATAAGGGTACCGTTATATCGAAGAATAGTATTAAGAAGGTGGCTGGCGCGCGCTGAAACGAACGACGTACACTATATTTGTCCTGATTGGGCAGTGGGGCCCCAAGGACGGTGATGACGTCAGTTCCCACCTCCCGTGGTCGCTAACCCATGATCAATTGTTGCAAGGTCGACTTCCCTCCCTTCTTTCCTTCCTTTCTTTCTTCTCTCCCTCCTTCCTTTCCTTCACCCTCCTTCCTTTCCTTCACCCTCCTCCCCTCCCCTCTTCTCTCCGTCCATCCCTTCGCTCCCTCCTTCCCTTCTCTCCTTCCATCCCTTCCCTCCTCGTCCCTTCTTCCCTCCCCATCCTTCATTTCCCTCCTCCTCCCCTTCTTCTCTCCCTCCATCTCTTCATCCTTCCCTCCTTTAGTTAATATCGTAAAAATAACATAAATTATCGTATAAACTTGCACCAGTCTTTATATTTTAAGTGTAAAACAACCAAGCCTTAATTTATGTGTTATTTGTTTTAATTGATCATTGTGTTTACGGTTTGTGTGATTGATGCCTCTATTGCCCATTAAAACAAAAGATTTATTTAATAGTGTGCTGATATTAATTCCACTCGTCTCAGCTTACATTTGTCATCATCCTTCTCTCTCGCAAAGAATTTCATTGTTGATATCGCCTCAGGGAATATTAACTGGACGTAGATGACCATTCACAGTATAATGTTATCACTGCACTTCAACAATTCAGTCTTTAAGCGTATGTCAAGGTCCATGATAAATATAACTGTGTGTGGTTTAAGGCGGCGAATATGGTTGTTTTTCCTGTAGTTATCCCTGTAATGTTAGTAAAAGAAAACGATTCGAGTCACCGAAGGGACATTCTCTCATTTTAACAGTAACTTATTTAAAATGTTAGCATATTTAGGAAGGTAACAACAATAACGATGATAATAATAATAATAATAATAATAATAATAATAATAATAATAATAATAACAACAATAACTATAATAATAATAATAATAACAATGACTTTAATAATAATAATAATAATAATCAGGTGAAATAAACTGAAGTGCCTAATCTTCCAGTGGTTCTGTCTAGCCACAAGTGTAGATGTCTAGATTTATTAATTAATTCTCTAACCTAACCTAACCTCCTAATCACTGTCACGAATGATACTCACTCAGTCTTACTTATGTACTCATCCTGACACTTCACCATGAGTCACTTCTCAACACACTCATAGATACGAGTACATCCTGAAGGGTACACCCACAACTTGACCTTAAAGTGTTATATCTTAAGTGTCAACAACAAAGATGATATGAGTTAATTAGTTTTTTTTATTGGTAGTTATATCGTAATTAATTTATCCTTCAATTAATGTTTAAGTGAATGTTATCGAGTTAAGGTTGAGTCTCTGGGTAATACACACACACACACACACACACACACACACACACACACACATACACACACACACACACACAGACACACACACACACGCACACACACACACACACACACACACACACACACACACACACACACACACATACACTACTTCATTGACCACCGGAGGCACTGGTCCTGCTGTGGCGGCTGCCCCCGGCCAACGTTGGCCCATTCCCCAAGTCCCTCTCCCTGACCCATTCTCACCACCGGGATATCAACATAATCAAAAGTGACAATTTCGTTCTGGAAAAGAGTGGGACCAGTGATGAACAGTGATGAACAGTGTTTAAGTCAGTGAATTCAGCACCAGACAGTACCAGTGAGAGCCGCCACCCACCAGTGAGATAAGCACCCCTGGGAACTGACCGCCATCTTCTGACCAGGAGGTGTTAATCAGTCCACCCTGGGAACAACAGTGGATCGGCTTTACACCTGACTACTGTGACCACCACACCACTTGGTGTCTCCATAACCACGTGAGGTCCTTCATATTAGCATCTGCGGACGAGTTACTGCGCAAAACAACAGGAAGATCTAAAAAAAAAAAAAACTCGAGCGCTCTGAAAAATGGCAGATGAAATTCAATGTGGACAAATGTAAAGTACTTAGTCTAGAAGATGTAAACAGAGAAACCAGTTACCAGATGAACGACGATGTTATACCTAAGTCCGACTGAGAGAAAGATTTAGGAGTAATGATAAGGAGGAACCTTAAGCCAAGTAAACAATGTGTATTTGCTCGAAACAATGCTAATAAAGTACTTGGGTTCATACAAAGCAGTGTTAGTTACAAGACTAGCGAGGTCATCCTAAACTATATCTTGCGCTTGTGAGACCTCACGTGGATTACGCAGTTCAGTTCTGGTCACCTTATTACAGAATGGATATAGAATCCTTGGAAAGAATTCAGAGGAGAATGACAAGACTAATCCCGGGCATTAGGAACCTTGAGTATAGAGACAGGTTAAAGCATCTTAATTTGCACTCCATCGAGAGACGTAGAACGAGGGGCGACATGATAGAGGTGTATAAGTGGAAGTCAGGGCTGAACAAAGGGGACATTACAAAGGTACTCAAACTATCCAACCAAGAGCGAACTCGTAACAATGGTTTTAAATTAGACAAATTTAGATTTAGTCGCGAAATAGGTAAACATTGGTTTGGTAACAGAGTAGTGGATGAATGGAACAAGTTACCAAATATCATCATTAACGCGAATACTCTGGATAGCTTCAAACATAGGTTGGATGGATATATGAGCAATAGGGGTTGGGTGTAAACGGGACTGCCCAGTATGGGTCAATAGGCTCTCAGTTTCCCCTATTATTATGTTCTTATTTTTGTCGAATGTATATTTTCAGCTTTCGGGCTACAGAACTTTTTCAATAAACCGGTAAATAGCACACACACACACACACACACACACACACACACACACACACACACACACACACACACACACACACACACACACACACACACACACACACACACACACGCCAAAGAGTGTTAGATGATGATATTGAGGACCAGTGTTTGTAAACCCGAATAAATGTTAAAGACCCAATAGAAATAAACCTTTAAACTGCTATATATGAGTCTATCTGTCTGTCTGTTTAACTGTTTATTTATTAATCTGTTCTGTCTGTCTGTCTCTAAATTTAATCGGTCGACCAGGTTATTAAACACGAGAGATCATTTATGTAACAACATTTTGTTCTCATAAATCCAAAGAACATACGCTGATTTAAGATTATTTCGCTATATTAACAAACTTTACCGATGTTATATTATGTTTGGTTAGTACTGAGGATGTTTATATAAATGTTTCTACTATGTTATATATATTTACTCGTCGGTGACAATTTTCCAGAGCAAAAAATTTGAAACATTTTAAAATTATCGTTTTATCACAGTACATAGTTATCTTTCTACAGCACTCAAATTAATTTTCGTTATCGTGAATTGTAACGAGCAAACTGATATAACAAGAATTTCCCTCCGCCTTATCAGTGTTGCTTAGTTCCGTGATGTAAATTTATCTTGGCGGGAACACTTGGCTGGAATGAGAGCTCCGGCCGGACACTGATGACGTCACACCCTGTACCTGCCCACACACACAGTGGTGCCAGATTTTAGGATTTTTAAAACCTTTATTGTTATACCGCTTCTCTTATCAACCATAATTTAATATTCTTATAGTATTAGTGTATAATGTGTATTTATTTTACTTGTAATAGATTATATTGACCTAGGAAGGATATATTTGTAAATAATATTGTAGTGTGGCACATGGTAAGGCAAGGTTAGGAAGATGTCGTCACTAGTGTTTACGTCACTGGCAGTTGTCAAGTATCTCATTTATCATTATATTTTTAGCTATAAATCCGTTTCTGTTGAATAAATACGATATAAATTTATAAATATACATTGATATTATTATGTCTAAAAGGTTCATATTGTTAAATTGGTCTATTACGAAGCTCATTTAAATAGCAGAAAACAAACGTTAGCAACTGTATTTACATCACCAACGGTCTCCAAAACATTGACTATAGTTGTTCATTTGGAGAGAAATCCTGGTAAATTTATACATATTCCAAACCAATAACTCCAAAAAATAGGAAAATAACGAGAATCACAACAATATTCAGAAACATCCATAGGGGAATTAATAACCCGAGCTGAGTGTTAATGATAGGTGGCACCACTGCACCCGGCTACAGTGTTGTTGGCGTGGGAGACGAAACCTAGTGACCTTTTCCGCCTCCATTCATTAACTGGTGTACTTTCTGAGGAGCTACTGGGATACCGGGACGGGCAAACACCACACTTACCTCCCACTCAAGACCTTGTCCGCCTCAGTGTCGAGCATTTGGCCCTGTGTCAACAACCATTCTGACGCTGGTAATTCTTCTGTCCGACACCGCCAGCATTGATCCCGTCTCCTCCTCCTCCTCCTCCTCGCGGCTGCCACGACGTGTTCTGTACGACACTCTCCACCATCTCTCTATATATTTCTCTCTTTCTATCTCCCTCTATCTCCCCCTACCCCTCTCTCTTTATATCTCCCTCTCTCTATCTCAGCATCTTATATATATATATATATATATATATATATATATATATATATATATATATATATATATATATATATATAATTTTTTAGTATCTCTTGACCTTGTATTTTTCCCAAGCAATATAAATATTTTTCTATTGCTTTTTACCCCCTCCGCCCCCCCCTCCTTCCGCCCACCCTTCCTCCCCCCTCCCCCCCCACACCGCTAGGCTTTTGTTTGTGTTTTATAAGTAGAGTTGAATGCCATATATGTTTGTGTTTATAATAGGATCATTAACATTTCGTGTTTCTTTTGTTTTTAGGTTTAAGTGTTTGTTTATATTATCATCTGAAATAGGATAGTTGTTATTATTGTAATTGTTATTATTATTATTTATTATTTTTCTTATATTAATATTATTATTATTTTGATTAATGTTATTTTATTATTATTATCGTTATTGTTATTATTATTTTATTATTATTACAGGTATTGTTGTTATTGTTAATTTACAAGTGAAAGTGATTGACAACACTGCCGGACCGTGTTTTTTTTAGTGAGTGATTTATAAGGGCTCCTGGCTTGTGATTTACGAGTGACATTTGGTGACGCTCCCTTATCTGTGATTTACAACGGCTAGGGATTGACAACTTATCCTGAAGTGATTTAAAAAAGTACCAGTAAATGATAACATTCCCTGGTTGGTATTTTCCAAAGAACCAGTGATTGACAACACTTCCTGATGTGTTTTTGTTAGTGAATGTGATTGACAAGATTACCATTAGAAGCGACAGTGATTGATGACACTTTCTAAGGTCGTGATTTGCAAAAGAAAGTTATTGCCAACATTATTCGATCAGTGATTTTTACACATGTGAGTGACGAGAATATTTTTGACCGTGATTTATAAATGCCAATAGTTTACAGCACTTGCTAACCGTGATTTACAAGAGTGATTGACAACACTTACTCGTGTTTTACAAGGATAAATGTTTTACAACACCTCGACCGTGATTTATTAGTTTGTGATTGACAACATTTCCTAACCTGTGATTCATGTATACTGGTGATTGTTGACTTAGCCACCCACGAATTGTGATTTCTGCCACCCATCTCACGCCTAACGAGTGACGAGTGAGTGACCTTGAGTAACACACCGTTCCTCTTCCTCCCAGAAATGCTGATGGCCGCAGCTCCAGTACCAGTGATCAGTGCAACTAATCACCGCCCACACTCCCGCCCCGTGACCATCACTCGCCCCATGACACCCCTAAGTGACGCCCTTCCCCGACCCGTGCCACCCTTGCCGTCACATGCCACACCACCACCCGCTCTGCCCGTGTCCTTGTACGTGGGTGTGTCCGTGTCGTCCCAGCTGGTGGACGTGAGGAGGTTCCCAAGCGGTGGTCAGGGGGAGGAGCTGCCCGTGTTGAGGGTGACCCCGCATGACCTGACCTATCGAGGGGAGGGCGCCGACCACATCGTCCTCAGGGTCATTGGCAAGGTGAGTTTACCTGATTGATACCAGACTCCCGTACCTGTATTAATGGAGCTAATTATTTACCTTGGTGACTTGTGATATAACTTTTTACAACCTCGCTATAGTAAAATGTTATCCCGATATCGCCTATCAGATGATTATACACCAATGGCATGATTTTTGGTCGTTACGGTGCTGGGCGGGTGAACAGGTGGCTTATCCATGGCTTCTTGGTACAGTGAAACCTCTATTTAATGGACAATATGCGAGAGGTTAATCCGTTAAATTCCCTTATATTGAGGTGTCACTATTCAGGAGCTAGTGAGTTACTCCACCACTTTGACTGAGTGTACTGTAGAGCAGTGAGTGCCAATGTGTTTTATACTGGGAGTGCCATTATGGTTTATACTGGGAGTGCCATTGTGTTTTATACTGGGAGTGCCATTATGGTTTATACTGGGAGTGCCAATGTGTTTTATACTGGGAGTGCCATTATGGTTTATACTGGGAGTGCCATTGTGTTTTATACTGGGAGTGCCATTATGGTTTATACTGGGAGTGCCATTATGGTTTATATAGGAGTGCCATTATGTGTTATATTAGTAGTGGCATTATAACAACGCCAATTGACCAATCAGAGTGAGGGGTGATATAGAGGGTGAAGATATAAAGCCTAGTACAGACAGCACTGTAGTTCACACGTCTCTACAGTATACTCGTGCTGTAGCTTAAGTGTGTCTCGTGTCTTTGGTTACGAGATAATTTCAAAATTCGAGTCTTTGAGAATCTTAAGCAATTGGTTAAGTTATTGTAACACTTTAAGATTATCCTTCCAGCTTATTTCATCACCCTAACTTAACCTAACTTAACATTAACATTTCCTAACCTGAGCTAAACTAACCAGACCTAACTTAACATTAACATTTCCAAACCTAAACTAACCTAACCTAACATAACATTATCTTAACATTTCCTAACTTAACCCAACCTAATCCATCTTAATCCATGTTAGTCCAATGCAGCCTGACTTATTGTGTTCATTACTCGGTACAGCTGCCCAGGATAGACACGTGGCACTATCATGGTAAATTACTTATCACGGGTGGACGCAATATCCTGCACAGGTGTGACACTTAACACACACACACGTGCACGCACCCAAACTCATACACGCACATATACGTATCCTGTGCACTCCAACTTATGCATATACCCACTTATGCCTGCACTCAGATACAATGCTTGCACGCACTCAAACTCATGCATGCAGATCATTCTGATTCATTCAAACTAAAGGAACAGAAACGTGTTCTAGACATGAAACGTCCGTGGCTTGCGCTGTGTGTATATGTACGTGATCTGAGCTGTGTGTGTTTACGTCCGTTATCTGAGCTGTTAAGATTAAAGAAAAACATTCTTGTCTTTGTGAATTTTTAGCAGTTTGTGTTCTAGTGTTATGTAGTACAGATCAGTCAGGTCAGTCAGTGTGTTGGTGCCTCAGTCACCTGTACTCAGCAGCTGGTTGGGTGATGTGCTGAGGTGGTAAGTCATCGTGTGTTGACGTGTCTTCCAGGAGGTTATAAGAACTGTTTCCCCTTGGGACATTCATTTCCCCACAACCACTACACTACACCCACCACAACCACTACACTACACCCACCACAACCACTACACTACACCCACCACAACCACTACACTACACCCTCCACAACCACTACCCTACCCCCCCCACAACCACTACACTACACCCACCACAACCACTACACTACACCCTCCACAACCACTACACTACACCCACCACAACCACTACACTACACCCACCACAACCACTACACTACACCCACCACAACCACTACACTACACCCCACTACACACAACCACTACACACCCACCACAACCACTACACTACACCCACCACAACCACTACACTACACCCACCACAACCACTACACTACACCCACCACAACCACTACACTACACCCACCACAACCACTACACTAGGTAAGGCTGTGTTAGGTTACGTTAGGCTAGGTTAAGTTAGGTTAGGCTAGGTTAAGTTAGGTTAGACTAGGTTAAGTTAGGTTAGACTAGGTTAAGTTAGGTTAAGTTAGGTGAGGTTAGGTTAGGTTATGCTCAGATGTGTTCAAAACAAAGCAGTAAACAATGGTGAAAATTTCCTGTGTTGAAGAATGTTGATAACTGCATCAGCAACTTGCAATCGCAGCAATAACTGGAGACACTACTTTCTTGCTGACTCTGAATAATGTTGCAAGAGTGAGTTTAAACAGCCAAGGATGTAGTGTAGTGTTGGTGTCAGCTGATGTATGATGAGGGAGAGAGAGAGAGAGAGAGAGAGAGAGAGAGAGAGAGAGAGAGAGACAGAAAGAGACCAAATCAGTGACAGGGACAGACAGAAGGTTAAGGGTTCACACATTTCTCACATACTGAACCACAATGGCTGTCAGTGTCCACCACCACAGGTCGTTTCCCTGGGCGGTAGTGTGGACGAGTCATGGCGCCTCGGTTTCACAATGTGCGGTATGTCAGTCTAGTTGATGGCCGGGAAGTGATTTGGTTAAAGCCACGCGTATCTGGGCTTACCGTGTGTTGATTGGTTCTTTACCCGAAATCACGTGGGTTATTATCCCCTTCAGGATATTAATATTACTTTATTTCATTTAACCTCAAGGTGGTATGTATTTAAAGTTACATAACAGATCAAAATTGTCTTGTCTACCCATGTCGGTCAGTGATATCGTGGGGGTGCCAAGTGAACGATAACAGTCACATGCCAACGAGAGTTCTTGAGCGAGTGGTAATTACTGGTATATACTTGTTAGGTTTCGTGTTGCGTGTCTTTGGGGATGTTGTAAGTGACGTATTTTTTTATGTGTGTGTGTGTAAGAAAGAACGAAAGAAAGATAAAAAGAAAGAAGCAGACTTGGAGGCGCTGTACCACTCTACCACTACCATAAACAGAGTTGAATATATGACTCCAAGATCTAGATGTATAATATTATGTACCAAGTTGTCGGAGAAGGATTATAATATACCAGTGTTATTAAACCGTATCTAATCGTGGCTTCTACCCAACATAAGAGGTGGAAAAACAAAAGATTGCGAGAGATATGAGAGTTGAAATCACCCTGAGACACACTGAGACACCCTGAGACACACTGAGACACCCTGAGACACACTGAATCACCCTGAGACACCCTGAGACACACTGAATCACCCTGAGACACCCTGAGGCACACTGAATCACCCTGAGACACACTGAGACACACTGAATCACCCTGAGACACACTGAGACACACTGAATCACCCTGAGACACACTGAGACACACTGAGACACACTGAATCACCCTGAGACACACTGAGACACACTGAGACTTTTCCGTAATTTGAAACCCTCTCCTGCGGCTCATAGACTTAAATCAAGGAAAAACTTTTCTGGGGCGAGTGTTTGCGCATCCGGGTCCAGACTGTGAGTGTTTATACGTGTATATTTATGTATGCCTTATGTACTGTAGGTGCGTGTTATAAGTATTGTGATTGTATGTTGTTTGTATGCGTGTTAGTACAGCAGTAACTATCATACAAATTGTTATAACTTCATAATATCAACTTATAGCGAAGCACCATAGTAAGACAGGTACACCATACTGTAGTAAGTACTTTTGTTATATAATCAAACTGGCACCATAATGAAACTAGCACCATATTCAGTCAGGCACCATACAGAGATACACAACACAACACTACACAGACACACACACCACCATAAAACGCGCATCATGACCTCCTGCCCTCAACACTGCGCCTTTCACCAGTGCCGCCGCCGCATACCCCCTCCCTCCCTCCCTCCCCCCTGGATGCAATTGGTTGGTCAGGGTCGCCGCCTGGCTTGTAGAGCAAAACCTTTTCCCACTTTTCTCGTGTCGATGGTTGTTTGCGTCTGTTGTTTATATTCACGTGTTCCTACCCCCCTAACAGGGGCAGGTGGTTCGACTGCGCAAGACGGCCGTAGGGGGAGTGACCAGCCGGGAAGATCTAATCCTCCGGGCCACCAGGGATGAAGACTTCCTGCACAACGTGGCCCGTCCCATCCTCGGCCCCTTACTGACCGATGAGTCACGCCTTGCCATCTTAGACCCGGAGACTCTGACAGCCCTCAAGCACACCGTCGAACCCAGGAGACAAGGTAAGGGGCTAGGAGACACCTTTAGGGGCAAGGAGATAATATGAAGGGCTAGGACGGAAGGGAGGAAGTAGGAGATATAGTACCTTTATATGGTATGTCGATGGAGGTCAATTTAGAAGGCGTACAGGCAAGAGGACTGGCATGGGAGCATTATGATTCGAGACGATAAGGTAGTCAGACCCCCCTCCCCACCCCTCCCCACCCCTCCCCACCCTCCCCCTCCTATAAAACTGACTTAGTGTTATAAATTATAAATAGACTGAAAGGTGAGGATTTACCAACCTTGAGGTGATAAGATAATGCATTGGTGCTCTGAGGTTACGGTACAGACTCAGGTTTAGTGTATCACAGAGATAAGATGGGTGTTGGGATCTGGTGTCTGAGGAAGAGGGGATCAAAGGAGAGAGAGAGACAGAGAGAGTCAGGAAATTTCGCAAGATTGTGTTGCTAATCTGATATTGATGACTCTCTCTCTCTCGTTCCTTCGTTGCCTCCCCTCTATGGCTGCCTGACGGAGGGGAAGCACTTAAAAATGTACGCGTCAAGAGGGTAGGGAAGGGGGCAGCAGGAACGTCAGGGGATCAGCGTAGCGCATATAACCTCACGGGCATGACATCTTATTTGTGTTTCTTATTTTACTCTCTCCTGTAAATTTGTATATATTTACCTTTTCAATTTTAAATACCTTAAAGATTTACCAAGTCGTCGTCTGAGAGATATATTTATAATCAATGTTATTTTGGTCGGTTAGTTTACAGAATTAGCCCTCGCGTTTTCTCTTATACGAAAAAATGGTTTGTTCCAGTTTTTATTATCCGCCGCAGTAACATAAATAAGTGTTGTATTATATTGTTGTATTAACGTAGAAATACATTGTCATATTCTCTGATAGTTCCATTCAACTCTGTTAAGAAAGTTTGATAAAAGTAAATTTTTGGTCAGTATGAAGTGTGAGAACTGAGTGACTGAGTTTCGATACAATAATAGCAAAGGAAAGTTTGTTTTTTATTCATAGAAAATAAAAATTACTTGAAGGGAAGCTACTGCAACATTTAAATGGAAATTATCTCATAAAATCTGACGGTAGAGAGATAAAGTTCAGAAATTGTCGCGAGTTTAATCACTCCCAGATATTATTCAGTATTATTATTCGTACTTGTGTTCCTCTTCCTGTGTTGGGTTAGGTAATACAGTGTGAATGTCATATATTTTACTCTTATTGAATATAAACCCGTTGGTGATCTCTTTATCTTTGTATACGTAACAAGCAAAGCTAATATGGAAAATAATGCAGACACACCAAAGATATTATACGTTTTCTATTGTAGATGGTAGCGAGGTAAAGAAAATGGTGCGTTTTTAAGACTAACTTAGAATTCTGATAGTGTTAGGTATCTTTTTTGTGTTCAGTTTAATTAATTACGTTATTTTGATGTATTTTGAACGAAAGCTTCCTGCCTCTATATCCAAACCTCCATGCAATTGTTGGTATTTTTTGTATTATGTAAAATTATAGCTGCTGATTGGAAACTCTTCAGAGGAGGTACCCAGCTGGCAGTAGAATGATAAATACTGAAACTAGAATATTGTTAAATAATTAGTAATGTTGTCATATAAGCTCACAATGATGATAAATAACGGAGAAAAGGTTCTGAATAACTTTTAAAATCTCTTATGGTTCTTATCAAAACGTTCAACATCATTTTGCAACATCACCATAACCTATATATTCCTCTATCGATAAAACGTGAAGCAGATGAGAAAGTTTAACATACATTTCTCACGTTCCCTTTGACCGATGCACGAAGGAGGAAAACTTAAGCCAAGGGCAACAATAGAGAAGTGAAAGTAGTGCTTTAAAAATCTGCCGTGTCGTAACCGCAGGCGTGACTTGCTTCTCACGTTCACAGTTTCCAAAGTTGTGTTGACGGGCAGCCTAGTGTTGTATAATATGTACCCTAGTTAGCGTGTTTATATTACCGTGTGTGTAATCTGTGTGTGTGTGTGTGTGATTAGCGAATGTGTGTGTGTGTGTGTGATTTTACTCTGGTGTAACAGGTTATTCACTAGATGTGGGAGAGACTAATTACATATGAAAACACTCTTGGATCTGTGGTCTGTAATCTGTGTGTGTGATACGCGACACCTGGCCTTCCTGACTCTCCCTTTGTTGGAATAACGTGACGTCAACCCCACGCGACTGATAACGCAGGTTGATTCGTTAATTCTGTTACAGTATGTAGAGCGTTCGAGTGAGCACTGTCCTGTCTCTCGATCACGTAGAATAATATAAAAAGTAGAACCACCGGATGTATCAAGTTAATTTAATTTATATTTGCCCCCCTTTAGTTGTGTCCGTTGACCCTCGGCATACAGATTAGCACAAGTTTTCCGCGTAGCTGCAGCTGTTAATGAGTAAGGCAATATGTATTTTTGGGGAGGCGGATCAACATTAGAATTGACACCCTAACTTATTTCATCTGAGGATTATTAACCCCCCCTCTAACGCTACCTGGGAAGGTTAGGTTAGGTTAGTAGTAGTTAGTTATGTTGTCAGGTTAGGTTAGTAGTAGTTAGTTATGTTGTCAGGTTAGGTTAGTAGTAGTTAGTTATGTTGTCAGGTTAGGTTAGTAGTTAGTTAGTTATTAGTTGTCAGGTTAGGTTTAGTAGTAGTTAGTTATGTTGTCAGGTTAGGTCAGTCAGGTTAGTTAGTTGTTAGGGTTGTTGTTAGTTGTCAGGTTAGGTTAGTAGTAGTTAGTTATGTTGTCAGGTTAGGTTAGTAGTAGTAGTTAGTTGTTAGTTGTTGTCAGGTTAGGTTAGTAGTAGTTAGTTATGTTGTCAGGTTAGGTTAGTAGTAGTTAGTTATGTTGTCAGGTTAGGTTAGTAGTAGTTAGTTATGTTGTCAGGTTAGGTTAGTAGTAGTTAGTTATGTTGTCAGGTTAGGTTAGTAGTAGTTAGTTATGTTGTCAGGTTAGGTTAGTAGTAGTTAGTTATGTTGTCAGGTTAGGTTAGGAGTAGTTAGTTATGTTGTCAGGTTAGGTTAGTAGTAGTTAGTTATGTTGTCAGGTTAGGTTAGTAGTAGTTAGTTATGTTGTCAGGTTAGGTTAGGAGTAGTTAAATTAAGTTCTCAGGTTAGATTAGGATAGATGTGCATTAGGGTGTTTAATCTTCAGGTAATCTATGGTTTCACAGAATCAAATCTAGATTGACCAAAACATACACACAAAAACTTCTTATGTGAGGACGAATCTAGACTCATATTAAGTGATAATGTGGGGAATTTGGGGTTAGAAGGAAGAAAAAGAATTATAATACCCAAAAAAAACATAACACCATTCACAGGTTGATAAAATATAAACCAAAGATCACAGTGTTGGGTATAGTCTCGCTGGGCCTAACGTCATATGGCTTTTTGCGTCTCATAGTGGAAGCCTCGGTATAACTTTCACATTATTCCGCCTAGTTAACACAATATGTAGAGTTAACAGTTTCCAAAGTGATTAAGAAGGAAGATGTTTATAGTGTTTCGCCGGTTTGTGTCATTATGGAGGAACTGTGTTGTAAATAAAGGTACAGAATATATAGGGAGACAAAGGGTGTGGAGGGAGACAAAGGGTGTGGAGGGAGACAAAGGGTGTGGAGGGAGACAAAGGGTGTGGAGGGAGACAAAGGGTGTGGAGGGAGACAAAGGGTGGAGAGAGAGACAAAGGGTGTGGAGGGAGACAAAGGGTGTGGAGAGAGACAAAGGGGTGTGAGAGAGAGAGACAAAGGGTGTGGAGGGAGACAAAGGGTGTGGAGGGAGACAAAGGGTGTGGAGGGAGACAAAGGGTGTGGGGAGAGACAAAGGGTGTGGAGGGAGAGTATGGAATCACCACAGTTGACGCGGGATTGAAGCCTTGGTCATTGTGGACTTGTAACGTGCATGGTCAGTTGTTGATATAATGCTTCAACCCCTCAATCTTTTAACACTTAACATGGTGTGAAGAGTTATAGAGGTGTGGAGTGGTGAAAGGTGTGGAGTGGTGAAAGGTGTGGAGTGGTGAAGGTGTGGAGTGGTGTGGGTGGTGGTGTGGAGTGGTGAAAGGTGGGTGGTGAAGGTGTGGAGTGGTGAAAGGTGTGGAGTGGTGAAAGGTGTGGAGTGGTGAAGGTGTGGAGTGGTGAAGATGCGGTGCTATGAAAAAATAGTGGCGTGGTAAAGATATGAGATTGACTCGATTTTTACGACATGTTTCAACATTGTCTTCCAGGGGCTACAGACAAGATGTACCACACACAGCTTCATTCACCCTGCAAATTATACAACTGGAGTGAATTATGTACAGTAGCTAAAACAACTATCTGTGCAGGAAGGGGGTCGATATGCTCCGATGTTTTACGTGTGACTAGTGACAGCCTTCATATACCAAAATTTATCGTCCATGGTCTCGTATTGTTTCCCCACAAAGTATACACAGATAGTTTTAGCTACTGTACATTATCTGTTGTGGAAAAAGTAATATTATTTATGTATCAATATATGCTAATGATTTACAGTAGTTATCAAGGAAAATATAAGAATTAAGGCGTTGAAGATTTTTTTTATGTGATTTTTTGGTAAATATTTGTATAGGGATAAAGTTTAGCTACTAAGATATATATATATACATGATGAGATAAAAGTTACTCCACATTAAACTGTTCAGTGGATTGACTTCAATCTAAGATGGTGTTTTGTTTCTCTCTCTCAACAGGTTATCGTCAACACAAAGAGATCAACAATCATGGCGTCGCCTGCATCTGTCCCGACGCAGCCAGTATCTTCATATCCAGACGTGACACTTCTTCATCGTCTTATTTATCATCGTCTTATTTATCATCGTCTTCCGCTCTCCTGATCCCGTCGTCACTGCCACGCCCTCCTTCCTCTGTACCATCATCGCCTTCGTCATCGCCTTCGTCATCTAACACCGCTTCCCTCGACGCTAATTCATCACGTCTTTCTCCTGCACCTTCGTCAACGCCACCTTCTTTATTCTTGCCGTCGCCTCTTACCACCGCCTTCACCACTCTCTCCTCGTCGTCACCACAACGTCGTCCCTTTATGCCATCGTTATCATCGTCGTTGCCCATTGCCACTAGCCTCTTCACTCCTCCATCGTCGTTTGAGTTAGCACGTCCTCGCCAACAAGTGAGCATCGCCTCTTTAGTGCCACCCACAGAATCTCAAGGAATAAACAACAATGTGAATCTCAGGGAATTTCTACTCCCCAAGAAGAGTACAAATGTTAGCGGCGACACTGCCTCTAGAACATCACCTGGAGCAGGTCTACTAGAGGAGAATGGTAATATAGGAATGTCAGCAACTAGAAGTAATAGTCTAGGAGAAGACGGTCTTCTAGATGCGAAACCATCATTTAGAGAAAGTCTCCCGGATAGAGAAAGTAATACCAGAGGCTCAACTAGTAGGAAAAAGACTGTAGGGGTGGAGAGGAACCTGGAAGCGACGTCATCATCCATAAATGGTTTTCTAGACAGTAATAGTGAAATGTCGGCGAGTACGTCTACAAATCTAGGACTGGATGGGATTATTCTAGAGAAGACACCAACATCTTGGAGAAGGACGCAAGGAACGGATATGTCTCTAGAAGCGACTCTCCCGGGACCCATTGAAGCTGTGGAGCCTAAGAATGTGTGCATAGAGATCAAACCCAAGCAAGGCTTCCTGGACTACTCCACGCCGGAGCTACCACTGTGTCGCTACTGTGTGAAGCAGTTCCTCAAGGTGAGTGCTTGTTCTCTCTCTCTCTCTCTCTAAATGGTGTTAGTGAATGTATTTTATAAAGGTAGGCTCTCGGTAATTCGATGCCACACTGTGTTATTTTTGCTTTAAGTGATGTGGGTAAATATTTTTTTTACATCTCTGATTACGAGTAAATTTCAGCAGACTAACCTTGAAGATCTCCGGGTCAAGAGCCGAGCCCTTGACTGAAGGGCTCGGCTCAGCTCCTCAGATGTTACTACGATAAATATCTTTGTAAATGGAGGTTTAAGATTACATGCAACTGGTTGACTTAACAGCTTGAGCATAAAGGAGCGTCCCAAGCCAAGGGCGGTTACCCCATTAAAGCAGAGGACCAGACCAGCCCATGGGTGTGTGGAGGACGTGTTGTGAATAAAGCGATTACTGTATGTACAAGTTCCTTCAACACAGTCATCGCTTGTGTTGGTTTAGTTCACCATATTTACACACCACTGGGATGATCTGCACTAAGAGTCATATCTTTAAGTTGATTTTATGTTAAAAAATAACCAATGAGTTGTTAGAAATGATCTCACTTACAATAAAAGTCAATACAGAGATATAAAGAGAGTAAGATAGCTGTTAGTAGTGAGTGTGTTGACTTGTCGTTTACCGCACCAGCATAATCGATCAGCCAGCCTAGTTCAGTAGTGGCTTATGATAATGTGGTGGTGATAATGGCTACTTTGCTCCACTCTCTCCTGGTATACTGGTTTTGTTCCCTGGCCTGACGAGTGAGGAGGGTGGTGGGTGGTGGGAGACGTACTTATCATCTAATATTCCATACAGTTGTGACGGGTCTACATGTTCCATTAAAACAAGACACGACTCACTGTTTACATTATATGGTACGGGCGGCACATACACACACCCACCCACCCACCCACCCACCCTCCCTATTAAACAAAGCCTAAATACCATGACTACTGAATCACCATAAGTACAGTACATTACAACAGCAATTTAACCTCTCACTCTCCCTTCCAGCGGCGCGTCAAGGATGGTCATGGTCGAAGTAGTTACTGCCCATTGGATCTCTTCTCTGGGTCAGTCTAAACCTTTAATTATGTATAGTTATTCTCTATCACTGGTACTTAATTTAACTCATGCTAATTATAAGTTTATAGTCATTACTTATGGTTAATTATGACAGCTTACGGGTTAATTATGGTTGTTTATGGGTTAATTGTGGCAGCTTAGGGGTTAATTATGGCAGCTTTTGGGTTAATTATGGTAGTTTATGGGTTAATTGTGTTAGTTTATTGGTTAATTATGGTAGTTTATGGGTTAATTTTTGAAGCTTATGGGTTACGGGTGGCAGCTTTGGTTAATTATGGCAACTTAGGTGAATTATGGCATCTTAGCAGCCCACTAACTCATGTATTGTTCCGCCACAGAGAGCCGGAGAGGATGAGACGGGCTGTGAACGGCCTCATACTGTCACCCCAGAACAACTTCAAGGTGTTTCTGGTGTGTCATCTGTCTCTTATTATTGTTGTAGTGCTTTTATTACTTATTATTATTGGAACTATGATTGTTTTAATGTTTGAAAATACAAATAAATAATAGATTGTAGTAGGCATTGTCTCCGTTCACTGGGGTTATATTTCATACTGATAACCTAACCTAACCTCCTGTTGTGGCCATCATGTTATATGTTGTTGAGTATAATTCTTCTTTTTTTTTCAGGATGGTGAGCCAATGGACGACTGTAGACCATTCAGGTGAGGAGCTCTTGTTTATGTCCTCAAGACTCAACTGGGAAAAAAAAAGACTTGTTATTAATGGTTATATTATTGTTGTTTATTATGATCGCTTAAAGGAAGGTTATGTCATTCATGTGTTTGTTAGAAAGGTTGACCAGGTCCTGACAGTGATGTAGTGACTCCTGGGGAAAGAAAGTGTTGGGCTGATAGTCGGTCTTTAAGTGATAGAAATGTATTAAAGGATAAATGTTGAATGAAGTTATATTGAGATCTGTTACTTGACCTTTTTTCTTCTTTGTTTCAGTTACCTTCGAGATGTGATCATTGCGGCCCTGAGGTTTGATTTCGCGTCAGGCACCGCAGTCATACCTCAGGGCCCTGGATCGTTGAGCCCCAGGTCACCCCTAGGGAGAATCCTGGCCTTCCAGACCTTGGACCAACTGGGTGTGTTCAGGGCCAGTAGACTGTACCATAGTTATGTGAGACGTTTGGGTGACTCCAGGGCCGCCGACGCCACACTCCAAGACCTAAGGTGCTGGACGGGCGACACACAGTACTGCCGGGCGCCCCGTGACCTCCAGCAGTGTACCAGGTGTAAACAAGATGACCAGCACGATGCACCCCTCCTCCACGCCGCCACCAGGAAGAGGAAACACCACCTCCTGAAAAACGAATCCAGAAAAACGATGAACACTGAATCTCCAATGAAAACAGACAAGCTTGTCAATGTTGTTGCAGCAGGTGACCACAGTGACGGCAGCTTACGGAGTACTGAGGAGCTGCAAGTTAAGAGTGTATCAACTGATGACGATGGAGGCAGTGAGGATGAGGAAGACATGAGTGAGGAGGAGGTGGTGAGGAAGTTACAAGAGTATCTGCTCTCCACCACAGCCAAGGACCTGTCCCTCATGATCCTCCTGAGTGGACCTCACACCAGGTATGTTCTTCTGTTTGTTCTTCAGCGTTACACGTGTTGTTCCCCATTACTTATTCACTTGTTCTATACTGATGTGACACTTGATGTGGTAAAATACAGTTAAGTTCATCACAAAGTTACCATCTTGAGGACAGATTTATCACAATGATTTGCCCTCACCAGTGCCCCTCCACCCAGCACTGGACCCAACACCTCACCCTTCATCATCGAGTTGGAGGCCGGGGTGTGGTTTAAGTGTCAAGTGACGGGGGTGGACCTTGTCGCTAAACCCTCGAGTAAGATCGTCAAGCACGAGCGGGACTACAAGCGGTTGAGGGATGTTTTAGTGGAGCTGAGGAGTCGAGGCGAGGAGCCGATGTGTTGTGAGGTATAACGTTGCCTTACTCCTTAACAGCGTCCCTAAACTTCCCTCGACCGTCAACATCTTCCAAATTTATACAGAACATCATTGTGCCTGAGTTGAATAATATTTTTTAAGTATTTATTAATCATCCGAAGTGCTTATCATATCGCTGGGTCTTGGTGCTAAAGAATACATAAATTAAACCTTCGAATTATCGTCATCTTTTACACAACAGGTGGTGAGGAAAGGTGATGTCATGAGTGTTACAAGTTAATGTGTGTCCGTACAGCCGCAGGAACCACACGAGTGTTTTACGGTTTAACGAGAGTGGTGTGAGGCAGCTGGTGTCTGTCAGGTGTACGGTAAGAGAGGTGTGGCAGGTGTGAGTAGTAGGTGTGGCAGGGACAGGGAGGTGTTTTTGTGGGTGTGGTGATGGAGAGGGTGACGTCACTGGTGTGGTAGGTGTCTAGGGATGACGTCACAGGTATGGAGAGGGTGACGTCACAGGTGTGGTGGTTGAGAAGGTGACGTCACAGGTGTGGTGGTTGAGAGGGTGACGTCACATGTGGTGGTTGAGAGGGTGACGTCACATGTGTGGTGATGGAGAGGGTGACGTCACTGGTGTGGTGGTTGAGAGGGTGACGTCACAGGTGTGGTGAGGGTGACGTCACATGTGTGGTGGTTGAGAGGGTGACGTCACATGTGTGGTGATGGAGAGGGTGACGTCACTGGTGTGGTGGTTGAGAGGGTGACGTCACAGGTATGGTGAGGGTGACGTCACTGGTGTGGTGGTTGAGAGGGTGACGTCACATGTGTGGAGAGGGTGACGTCACAGGTGTGGTGATGGGGTATGTGTGATAACCATACCATTGCACCATCTTGAGGTATTGTGATAACAACTGTCTCTAATACTTGAAATATTTGTTCATTTGCATTCTTGTGCCTTATGATTCTCCTACATATTTGTTTTAGTTGCTGGGCGTAAGGACCTCAAGTCTAGTAGGCCCCGGTTCTAATATGCTCGAGTCCTAATGGGCCGCTATCTTAAAAAGACCTCAGCTTCAATAGACACCAGTCCTAATAGATTACAGTTTTAATAAGTGCCAGTACTAATGGCCTCCAGCTCTAATAGGCCTCAGGTTCTAATTGGCCACATTTGACCAATTACTTTTGTTTGAGTCCAGTGGTTAGTATACTCTTTATGGGCCAATAGTTAGTAGTGGCGTTGGAGCCATTTCACCAGTTCACTTAAAGACTAAATCACCCAGAGTAGAATTGAGAACGGAAGACAATTATGAGTATTCTTATTATCGTAATATTTTTTTTTTCTAATTTACGATTCCCGTCACGCGATTTTTAGTTTACATTTACGCTTAAATTACCATAAAAAAACAACATATTTATACGGATTTTAAAGATATATTCCCCCCAAGAGAGAACAATTGAAATACCATACAATAATCCCATGAAACAAAATCGCATCAAATCATCTTTATTTTAATTGTAATCATCCATTTAGGTTAAGTTAGATCATTTTATGTTAGCTTAGGTTAATTTGGGTAAGTTTCTTGGGGATTGTTTTTCTCAGCCGCAACTATTGGGTTCCCGGTGGATGTGAAAATTGCTATAGTGATCAGCCGCAAATATTGGGTTCCCGATGGATGTGAAAATTGCTATAGTGATCAGCCGCAACTATTGGGTTCCCGATGGATGTGAAAATTGCTATAGTGATCAGCCGCAAATATTGGGTTCCCGATGGATGTGAAAATTGCTATAGTGATCAGCCGCAAATATTGGGTTCCCGATGGATGTGAAAATTGCTATAGTGATCAGCCGCAACTTTTGGGTTCCCGGTGGATGTGAAAATTACTATAGTGACCAGCCGCAACTATTGGGTTCCCGGTGGATGTGAAAATTACTATAGTGACAGACAGGTGTTCGTACTGTCTCTGTTTACATACACTGCCATATGAAGCCAATGATTTTATTTAATAAGAGATACAGGTAATTCTTTATTGTCCTCTGTTAAATGTTGAGTACTTTATTACACCACTGAGTACGTTATTATTGTTCTTATTTTACTATTATTTGTTATTATTTTTACTGTTACTATTGTTTATGTTATTTCTGTGGGTTTTAAGCCTGGTGGTAGTAATAATATATTTTTTTATTATTATTATTATTATTATTATTATTATTATTATTATTATTATTATTATTATTATTATCAATTATAGTAGTAATAATAGCCAGTTGAATTATCGGTGTTATTCCTATTATTATTTTTACCTAGACGTAGAAAACAAGCAAACACCACTAATCCAATTCCACAAATTACCGAATCATATTAATACCGAATTATACTGATACCCTATACTGAATTATACTGATACCGAATTATAGTGATGCCGGGTTATTTTGATACTGTAGAGACACATTGTAAGAGGGGAAGTTCTTAGGCCAGTTTATTATATGTCATCTGTTTTCTTTCCATGGCTGTGATAATGACGGCAGCTTCAAGTGGTGGTGAAGGGGATTAGGACAGAGAAGGAATACCCGTGCATCTTAGCTCCCCCCAAAACCCACCCAACACCCCCAAAATCCCACCCCACCTCCAAAAACCCCACCCCACCTCCAAAAATCCCACCCCACCCCACCAACACACTCCACCCTCATTTAACTTCTTTTTATTATCGAGGATTTTCTCTTACCAATAAAAATAATAAGTAAAATAAAATGATGTATTTACTAAACTTTTTAAATTTGAAATAAGGAAAATAATTGGTGGTTTATGTTGCTGTGTTGAAGAGATGTTTGATATTGAAATTTTTGGCGTCTGATTTGTCAAATTTTATCGTCCTGTAATACAAAACGTTTCTTATTGGTCAGTCTGTGGCTCACCATCGTCTCTTATATCAAGCTTCAGGACCCAGAATCATTGACTTAACCCTTCAGTCCGATGACGACCGCTTGATTATATAATATTCAAAAGGTTGTCATCATACTCAAAAGGTTAAGATTCTTACATTATTTCTTCCCTATACGTTAATGAAATCGAACTGTTCTATGGACTGTAAAATCCCAATGCTATTTTGTCTATTAACGTTTTATCAAAATTAAAAAAATGAAGCTCTCGAATCTGCTGCTAGAGGGAGATGTTTATGATGTTCCCGAGTGACGAGTCAAATGAGCTTCGTAAATGATTATAGGTTTGACTTGGGGAGGGCTTATCAGGATTATAGGTAGCCATTTGACTCGTTATACCGCGTAACTGTGCAACAACGAACCAACTGTGCTATTTCCCACGCAGAGAAATGTGAAACTGCCATATGCTAAACTAGTCAAAGGTTATACCACCACACGCTGTCATTGTGTACAACCGTCCACATTACACAACGAGATGTAATACGTTTGTTTACCTCTCACGTGTCACTTCCTTGTATGTTCATTTTTGTTAGTAATTAAGGGTAAACATAATGTAGTAGCAGAGACACAGCCAACTGTTATTATTAGTCCTGGGATCGAGTTGAGCTATGAAGATTGCCATCATCTTAGCGCGGGTATATGTACGTTAATTATTTTGGTCTGTTAGTTATCGTCTACTCAAGGGGTTAAGGAAAGGGTCATTATTGTGTTAGATCAAGAAGATAAGGAGGGATAAGATGGCCCAGAGACATTCCAGAATCAGTGTAATAGTTTGTTCAATATTTTACTCGTCTAAACTGCATAAAAAATACATTTGGGTAAAGAAAAACTAGATCCGAGAAGTGAGACATGTGAGGGAAGACTGGTAAAAAAAAAGAAGAAATCTGAAAGATATTAGAATTCTGATTATTTATTCAGAAATAAAAGGATAGATAAAGGAATATCCACACAGTTCCAGTATATCAATATGGTGCCCCAACCTGTGATGTTCTTGTGGGTTTTGACATTTAGAATTTATTTGGGAACATCAAGAGGTCGTGCCTTAGTCTAGATATGAATGAATGCAAATAGAGTTATAAAACAATAATGAAAATACTTAAGAGTTATTAAAGATAGAGAGGGAGAGGGAGATCCGGTACTGGATAGATCTGGATGAACCTCATGTGACCCATTGTGTTTTGGAGAATGAATTATGTTTTTCGATGTGAGAAGTAATGTAATTGTTGCTTCTTGCCTCCACACCTTGAGGCGGCTCCGTCATTCATTCCATTTCTCTATTGTTTCTTCTTTTCCGACGTCTGTTTATTTTGAAGTTTATAAAGTATATTTGGGAGTGAAAAAGACGCTCAAGTCGCATTTACTCAGAAAACAAATTTAGGGATGACAGGAGGAAGTTTCACCTGCCAGGACGAGAGGCAGTACTGACACACACACACACACACACACACACACACACACACACACACACACACACACACACACACACACACACACCTATTTCGTGGTATTTTTTACCAGAAAGTGAGAATTGTTATTTACAAGACAATAAAATATACTAATATAATATCATATGCAGGATTTAATCAGGATCTCTATTTTAAACCTTCTCGCTTGCAAGATTTAACAATATTCTGCACAAAAGATTTTAATTACAAGATGCATGACTAATAACATCAGTTTTATTGGTCAAATGTTTTTAACTAATGTATAACACTGAGCATCAAGTATTCTGATGTTATAATATATATAGTCGGGAACACTGACTTACGCATGTTGAAGGAGAAACTAAAAGTTTTCTCCCCTTTTATGTAAAATTTGGAAATACTGAAATAATGCAAAAGGGCGTTGCATAATATATATGTAGTGTCTGTTTTTCTATTATGTGTATAAAGTTTAAAGCTTATTACACACCGTGTATTATTTATTTTTACATTAACTGCATCACAGCAATAAAATGATAAGGTGAATGTGCTCAGTTTTTCTCACTCCTTACAGACATATGGTGGCGTGTGTGGCAGTGGTCTAAACTACCCGGTGGCCACAGAACTTGGTTACATTTGATATATTTTCGAAAGGTTTCCATAATAACCCTGAATTGTATGTTTTCCAGGGATGATCTGCCTACACGATAGGTTGTTACCTTGGTGTAGTCTATTAGCCTACGATCATTGTGGGGGGGGGGGGCAGTAATTAACACTCCCAGCCTATGATAGCCTATAGCCCAAGGTGATACGTGACATTATAAGGACTCACTTTTCTGGTCATTATCACCAAGTTTATTCTATTAGTATTTATTATGACTAGTTATGCTGCATAGATTTATTCCAAATAAACTTAGATGTAAATTTATATGTCGGGGTGATATTAAAACGTCGTAAAGCATTACTGTATATACAATCTTTCCCTTTGTCATTCACTACATACACACACACCTTACACACACACTATACACACAGGCACGTTCAATTCATCCTTGACATACATACACACACACACACACACGTCTTGACCAACTCGTCAATCAGCACACAATAGACATGTCCAGCAAATTCTCTATCAAACCTTTCACCACATCTAACGTTCATTACACTTCCTGCCCGTTTATCGTGTGTTGCTTATAGTCATTTATTTTTCCTTTTCCCATTCATAACATAACCTAACCAGACCTAACCAGACCTAACCATCATATGCAATCTGTTGTTTAATATATGTGGTCAGTACAGAGTTTAAATAGGCTGTGAACAAGTTATACCACGGTTAATACATACATACATACATACATACATACATACATTACCCAAATCTAATGTAGACGTTGATTGCTCTGTATAAATAACTAAATATCGGTAAAGGTGTAATTTATGGCTACAGACCTAGTAGTGATTTTTTTCCCCTTGTGATTCTCGCAATAACGTTCATTTTATTGAGTTGAATCAGTGACATTGGCGGGAGGGGAGAGGAGCGGGCCTGGACCTTCCTCTCTTCAGGGGAATTTATTTAAACCTTGACTCACCTTTTAACCTCATTGCATCCTGATTCATCTGCCCACCTACCCACCACCTCTCCACCCCATCTCCCCACACCTCCTCCGCCCCATCACCTGCCCGCCCCACCTACCCACCACCTCTCCACCCCATCTCCCCACACCTCCTCCGCCCCACGTTGTTAGTGTAAGCAAAACAAAGACTAAACTCTCACCCAAAGTCAATATTTCTCAAACAAGACCAAGATGAGATGACATGGTGGTAAATATAACTCGTATCTTAAATAATAATAATAATAATAATAATAATAATTAGGCGTATTTTTCTGACACATTGCCACAAAGGATGTTATGAGACCTTGACAACAGTTGTACACACACACACACATAATTATATGAGTGAAGGAGGAAAATTGCAAATGTCAGGGTGACCGGAGGGGGGGGGGGGTGAGGATGTTCTCTCTCTCTCTCTCTCTCTCTCTCTCTCTCTCTCTCTCTCTCTCTCTCTCTCTCTCTCTCTCTCTCTCCTATGAGTAAGGTGTGATTTATTCCGTGGTTTATACAGGGTGGTCGAAAAGTCTGGGACCTGCAATAATTAACAATGTAAGTGGTTAGGTTAAGGTAGGTTAGGTTAAGGTAGGTAAGGTTAGGTTAGGTTAGGTTAAGGTAGGTTAGGTTAAGGTAGGTTAGGTTAGGTTAGGTTAGTCCAATGTTATGACCTCTCCCCCAAGACTCTCAAGTTTGTGTGTCCTTCCCTCACCCCCCTCCACTCCCACTCCCTCCCTCCACACTCAGATTTACGTTCATCCATGAGTGTGTTGTGATGGAGTGGGGTATCTAACCTTCTCTACTGATGATCTTGATCCTCCCTTGTGCTATGTTCTACTACGGCGTCAGGAGCAGGGGCAGGGGCAGGGGCAGGGGCAGGGCAGGAGCAGGTCAGGGCAGGGGCAGGGTCAGGGGGCAGGGCAGGAGCAGGTCAGGGTCAGGGGGCAGGAGCAGGGGCAGGGCAGGGGCAGGGGCAGGAGCAGGTCAGGGGCAGGGGGGGGTCAGGGCAGGGGCAGGGTCAGGGGCCATTATGACACAACTGGAGGTCATGGTGGGGGGGGGCCTTGGCGCTCTATCTACCGGATGTTCTTATTTTTTCCTGCCTCTGTGTTTGCTGTTAGTGTTCCTGTTTTTATTATAGTATTGATGATTTTTGTTGTTGTTGTGATGATGGTTAAGCATATTACTTTTGGTGAGGCAAAATTCGGAATGCAACTGAGCAATCTAAATATTTCAAGAAATTTGGGGGTGAAATTTATCGCCTTATTACTGATGTTTAACAATCTCTGTCGTTAAAAATAATATAGAATTGTGTAGAAAATTTATACGTGTTTTGGGTCGAGATATTAATTAGGGCAAGGAGTTGGTTTTTTTTTTACGGGGATTAGCCCACTCGGGCACAGGTCTCAGTGTGTGCACCAAACACTCCTGTAACGGTAATAGAAGGTATTCCTGCTATAACTAATTGTTGTAGTTATACCCACGGACGATTGTTGTGTGGTCACCAAACCTGTGTGTCATCTTCCGCGTCACAGGAGGAAGGTGCGTGGCGGCCATCACGTATGGGCTGGTTGTAGTCTAATATCAATATGAGTTTGGAACACAACTGCACATAGCCTGGCACTGTTGCTACTCTACTCTCAGGTGCCCCAGTTATTGACCTCACTTTACGTACAGGTATTAAATTATCTCAGTATTTTAGTTCATTGTTGGTCAGTGAAAATTGTTTATGTAATAGTTATATATAATAAAAAATAGTTTGTTTCTCCGTACAGTGTTCGTGTGGCTGAAAGTCTAGAGGTGTTTTACTATGTAAGATTACAAAAACAAGCTGGCCTGTGATTGGTAGTTTAATGTGCAGCTTGGGAGATCCTGACTGTTATTGGCTGAAAACGTAAAATCCCATGTTGTTTTTCGTTCATGAAGTTCGCTGATTGGTTCTTTCCCTATACTATTGGACCAACTGTCTTGAGTAACACTGAACTGAGTGACTGACTGGGAGAACCAATAAACAGAAGGGAGGTATTTAATTGAACAGGTTGACTGGATAAAACAAGGCAGCAGTATTCCTGTGAGCTGACTGGGTTAAGACTGGTAGCCTTCCCGGGACAGGTGGGCGAGTGACTTTCTCCTTTGACACATCACCACCAGTATGAAGTGTCAAAGGGAAAGTTATTGAACTATTGGCTGGGTTCAGATTTGACTAGATACCATTTTTTCAGAACCTGTGTATGTGTGTGTGTGTGTGTGTGTGTGTGTGTGTGTGTGTGTGTGTGTGTGTGTGTGTGTGTGTGTGTGTGTGTGTGTGTACATGCTGACTCTTCAACCACCATGTATACTCATATACTATACCACGTCATCTACTATACATACACAACATTATCTGGTATACATACATGATAAAAATATCACATATAGACGTATTCTTTTACTACATATGATATAAAGTCATGTATTTAGGTTAGGTTATTGGTGGACATGAACGGGATGTGGATGATAGATGTGTGATTTGTGGTTTAGAATGGAGGAAAAAAACGATGTGTGTGAGATGAAGGAGACAATGATGGATAAATGTGGGGCGGAGAAGGAGGAAAAGTACACCCGAGCGTGAATTGTAGTCTCCCCCTCTCCCCTAACCTCTCCCTCCCCCTCTCCCCTAACCTCACCCCACCCCACTTTCTCCCCTTCCTCTCCTCTCTCTTCCTCCACTCCTACCCCTCTTCCTGTCTCCCCTTACCTTGCCCCCTCTCTCACCTGCCCCCTCATTTTCCTGCCTCCTTCCTCCACCCTCCCTTCCTCTCCTCCCCCTCTCTTCTCCTTCTACATCCCCCCACACACACACACACACTGTTTCCTGGGCCATAATTCATCATATTGACAACAACATGCCATGGTAACTCGAAGAACCTGTTTAGTCGTAATATTAATTTAATACTCGACCTTCAGGCTGCTGGTCAGTGTCGTTGCGTTGTTGTTGTGGTAGTGTGGTGTTGTGGTGCTGTGGTATTATGATGTTGTTGTGGTGTTGTGGTGCTGTGGTATTATGATGTTGTTGTGGTGTTGTGGTATTATGATGTTATGGTGTTGTGTTGTTGTTTTTGTTGTTGTAGTGTTGTTGCGCCATTCGCTTGGGAGTTACTTTTTATTGCTGTTATTTTTGTTAAGTCATCCCATATAATGAAGTCATACGGCATCATTATCCTCAACACTACGGACACGTGTGGGGGTGTGGGTGGGAAGAAGGGGTGTGGATGGGTAGAGGGGGTGTGGGTGGGTAGAGGGGGTGGGGTGGGTGAGGGGTGTAAGTGGGTAGAGGGGGTGTGGGTGGGTAGAGGGGGTGTGGGTGGGTTGGAGGTGGGGGGTAAGGGATGTGTGGGGTGTTTGTGGGAGTCGGGGTAGGGGGTGTGTGGCAAATCAGGTGAAATAAGCTGTGGGGGCTAATCAGGTGAAATAAGCTGTGGGGGCTAATTATCAGGTGAAATAAGCTGTGGGGGCTAATTATCAGGTGAAATATGCTGTGGGGGCTAATTATCAGGTGATCTAATTGGTCTTATGGTGACTCCTGTACCGTATTCAGTGATTCACAGGATTCATATTGCACCCACACCTGTAACCTGTTTCTGGGGTTTTCTTTGTTTCGTCTGGATTCATTTGGATTCGCCAGGATGCTTCACTGGCCTCGAAAACCCTTGTCTCAGTGGTGCCGACTCCCTGCAGCCACACCACTGTCATCCTGCTTCCCTCTCCCCCCTTCCTTCTCCCTCTCTCAATCCCCCTTTCCTCTCCTACCCACTTTCTCCTCTTCCTCAATCCTCCCTTCCTCTCCTCCACTACCTGTCACTGCCCACTACTTTCCCCCACTGACCCTCACACTTTCCATTAACCTCGTTAGCAATTTATCCTCTGTTTTGTATCGTATATAATCGTCTCTCAATTATAGATATTTTCCCTCAGTTATGTTCTATAATGCCGAGTTTAATTTTTTATTTTTTTTTATGTTTTTACTGATTTAATACTAATTTTTACCGAGACTCGAGTGATTAACCAAAAATGATAAAGATGATGAACTTTCACTTTTAGAATTCAATGTTTTGGATCATTCGTGTGTGGAGGAAAACACGGGATGGTGGGTCGTTTGTGACCTTTCACGAAGTGCCAGCTCAACGAATGCTTCCTCATTTAATATTTGTTTCTAGGTCATATACGTGATTTCTTCGTGATTGTTTCTGATGATGAGAAGTTGTTATTCATTATAATTCTTACCCAAATGACTTTTCTTATTTCCTCTCTCCGACAAAAACCTCCATTCTATTCCCTCCCCCATCCCTTCTCCCCTCTCTCCCTCACTTCCCTCTCCCCCACCTCCTGGTCTCCCTCTCCACCTCTCCCCCATCCCCTCCCCCATCCCCTCCTCCCTCTCCCCCTCAGTCGATGAATATACAAATCCTAATCTCTCTTACTCACATGACCCTCAATAATTGGGTCCACGGCCATACACCAAGAGTCTGTACATGCCTAATACCTGCCAAATATCTGCCTAATACCTGCCACCGCCCACACCATCTCCAACACCTGCCAACAAACCGCCACACCAACACCCGCCTACACCTGCCTAATACCTGCCAAACACCAACACCAACACCCGCCCAACCGCCTAACACCCCCAACCTGCCCACACCAATACCCCACGCCCACCAACACCTGCCTAATACCTAACACCCGCCTAATACCTACACCTGCCTAACACCTAACACTCCGCCTAATACCTGCCAAATACCTGCCTAATACCTGCCAAATACCTGCCTAATACCTAATACCTGCCTAATACCTAATACCTGCCAAATACCTGCCAAATACCTGCCTAATACCTGCTAAATACCTGCCTAATACCTAACACCTGCCCGATAACCATTGCCTGCCAACAGAAATTAACAGAGAACCAACCGAACACATTAACACTGACTGACGTGAAGCAGCAACTCCAACTTGGCTTATAAACTGGTATACTGTAGAGGCTAAGAGGGCGAGTGTGGTGAACGTAGAGTGTGTTATATAAAGGTGAGTTATCATAGTCTACACCCTCCATGACCCCTCCTGGAACTCTCTGACCCAATATGGACCGGACTCTGTAAAGGTCTTACTTCAGGGTAACCATTGAACTCAAGGGGTTAAATCATCGTACTCAGGGGTTAAATCATCGTACTCAGGGGTTAAATCATCGTACTCGAGGGGTTAAGTGATCGTACTCAAAAGGATAAGTCCTCGTACTCAAGGGGTTAAATCATCGTACTCGAGGGGTTAAATCATCGTATTCAAGGGGTTAAGGGATCGTACTCAAAGGGGCAAGTCCTCGTACTCAGCTGGTTAAAGAGGTAATTTCAATGGTACGCTTGCTGTTTTTCTCGTCATAAGTTCGCACATCTCTAAGGGATTTTACTCTGTGATAAAATTTACGAGGATATTTTCAAGATTTAAACGTCGTAGCTGTTTCCTGAATGTGTTTTGTGAGGTGATAGCGTTTTGTAAGGTGGGCGTGGGGTGGATGGGAAGCAGTTTGCCACAGGTAATGAGAGAGTTCTTTATGTTTATTTCCGGCAAAGTGATTAGAAGTGACTTTTATATATATGATGATTACGCTACATAAGGAGAGAAAAATATGACTCAATGACGGTAACGATGTGTAATGATAGGTGTACCAGGTGTTGAAGTGACGAAATCTTGTTATTGAAATATAATTGTAGGGAAGAAACTCGGGTTTGTGGTTATAAATTCCATCCTTAGACGAATTAAGTTTATTTTAGGATTTTTGTTTTTTCTCCCCTCGTATTTTCTTCTTCTTTATAACAGTAGGAATTAAGACTTGATAAGACCTCCTGTTGCTTGTGTTGTTTTGTTGACATATTGAAGACTAGTTGGTGAAGATCAACAACAAGTCGTGGGAACTAAATGACACTTTTTTGGCACAATTTTCATCAGATTATTTACACCACATACAATATTTTGTTTACCCGGTAGTGAGTGTAGTGTTTGGGGGAATACATTTAAGGAATATATTTAATAGTTTCTAATGGAGATAATGATAGGTGGAGGAATGTGTACACGAGATGACCGTATAGGGTTTAACATGGACCAGTACACACCCAGGGAATATTATGTATATTTTCGACACACAGACTTGATATTCATTTATCCTCAGTTACTGTGTGTGTGGTAATAATTAGCAGGGTAATCACAGAACGACTAAAATTATTCCTGAACTAGCAGCCCGTTAGATGAGGCTTTGTAATGGTTTACGGTTAGTTTTGATGACGAGGCGGAAGGAGGAAAAAAATCGAGACAATGGAATCGGTGAGAAGGAAAACCCCATTGATGAACTTTTAGGAAATGGACCTGTGTGTGTCTCTATTCTTTAAGGGTTTATAAACTGTGACTAGTACCGCACTTTTTACTACTACTACTACTACTACTACTACTACTACTACTACTACTACTACTACTACTACTACTACTACTACTACTACTGTGTTAGGTTTTCGCTACCATCCACAGAAAGTATATAGCCTGTCCTCTCTCTCACACAACTCCCCTCCCTCTGCCTCTCCCCCTCCCCTTACGACTTCCAAGTGGTAAGGGGAGGGGGGATGGGAGGGGAGGGGGAGGTGCAACAGCTGGGTAATGACGTAGCGTTAGCCTGAGGACGTTACCTAATGAACCAGTAGTAGGAAAGATCTGGTTAAACCTCGTGGACCCAAAGATATCCGCATGGTGAATCTATACTCGAGAAAGCATACACCCTGATTGGCTCAATAGCATCAATGTGGGAGGTATATTATGACGTGTAAGCTCCTGATTGGTTCATTAATAGCCCCCTGAATTAGGAAGTTTCTGGAGTCTCACTCTGACAGTATGGCGTGTATGGTAATCGTTCAATGTTGTTATTCGATGTTTTGATCTATTTATTTACATAATAAGAGGATTATATCGAGATGACCTGAAGATTCAACCCTCCAGATTATTTCACTTGAAGATTAAACACCCTTAACCTAACCTAACCTAACCTAACCTAACCTAACCTCCCTTTAGTATGAATAGTTTGTTTTTAATCTTCAAGTTTGTGAGATTTCGGACTCAGTGCTAGAGAGTATAATTATCAAGTTCTCAGAAGGTTCGTACGCTGAATACCACCTGTCTGTCCCAGCAGGTGTTGTAATAACGCACCTGTTGTTACACTTGGGTTATAACACACACAAATATCATTAACTAGACACGTGAATTTTTCTCTTCAATAACCAATTCTAAGTGAATGTATCTGCTGTATAATTAAAGGGAAAAATATATTTTAGTTTTTAATTTTTTTTTTACCTGAAGTTAACCAATTAGCTTTAGATTGGGTTAAGTTATGTTAGATTAGGTTAGTTTAGGTTAGCGTTATGTTTGGATAGGTTAGGTTAAGTTAAATAAGGTTAGATGAAGTTAGGATAGCATTAGGTTTTGTTAATGTAAGTTAATGTTAAGTTAACATTAGGTTAGGTCATGTTTTGTCAAGTTAATGTTAGGTTAGGTTAGGGTGGTTAATCTTCAGGTGATCCATCTTGATAACACACTTGGTGTGCGTGACAACCCACCCTCCTCCCACCAGCTGCACAGTGTCCCCTAATAGGCTGCACGCCGGCCCTGGCTCGCACTGCGCAGTTCTTTGCGGCCCTGGCTCGCACTGCGCAGTTCTTTGCGGCCCTGGCTCGCACTGCGCAGTTCTTTGCGGCCCTGGCTCGCACTGCGCAGTTCTTTGCGGCCCTGGCTCGCACTGCGCAGTTCTTTGCGGCCCTGGCTCGCACTGCGCAGTTCTTTGCGGCCCTGGCTCGCACTGCGCAGTTCTTTGCGGCCCTGGCTCGCACTGCGCAGTTCTTTGCGGCCCTGGCTCGCACTGCGCAGCTCTTAGTTCTCGCTACATAGGTTCTTGTTGAAAGAGCATAGTCTTTTTTTTTGGGGGGGGGGGACGCGGATTGTACTTGCAGGTACTGTAGATTGCGCAGCTGTTTGTTCATGATAGATGACCAGTGAAGCTGTGCGTATTAGGGCTCCTTGTACACTCTGCGCAGTTTCTTGTTTTCCCTCTACTGATAAAAAGTTAACTGCGCATGTATACATTATATAAATATATATATATATATATATATATATATATATATTCCTTGTTTCACTCTGCGCAGATTGTTAGACTGCGCATGCCCCTGTTCACTTACGGTAGTTACTCTTGCTGGCATTGCGCATCTCCTAGTCCTCTCCTTCATTGGAGGGGAGGGGGGGGTCCTTATGCGCAGTTTATATTCCACTCTGTGCAGTAGAGTTGCTAAAAAATATGCAGTCTTTGGCCCACTGCGCAGTTAGGTATGTTACATTGCGCAGTTCATATGTTGCGTTACAGACACGCGATGGCTGCAGGAGTCCTCATCACCACACCTCTGCGCGCCTCCCCTGCCTGCCTCACACACGGCTGCGCGCTGTGCCACTTTACATCACTTGTTGTAGATCTTGTGTAATAGTGTAATGGGTGACCAGTGTGCATACAATAGTCCCTTGGTATGATAAATACACAAAAAGATAGATATTTATTCAGCAAAATCATTATGCATGTTTATAATTGGTTCAGCATGTATAAGACAATGCAAATGAGCATAACCTAACCTAACCTAACATGTCCGTAACACGACCTAACTTGACCAAAGACGTGTGTGTATGTGGGAAGGTGTGTGTGTGTGTGTGTATGTGGGAAGGTGTGTGTGTGTGTGTGTGTATGTGGGAAGGTTTGTGTGTGTGTGTGTATGTGGGAAGGTGTGTGTGTGTGTATGTGGGAAGGTGTGTGTGTATGTGTGTGGGAAGGTGTGTGTATGTGGGAAGGTTTGTGTGTGTGTGTGGGAAGGTGTGTGTGTGTGTGCGTGCGTTTTAATCCGTGTTTAGGGTGGAGATGACGTCAGAGACCAATTGCATTATACACTCTCTCCACCCTCGACCATAAACAAACCAGAGACCCACGCCCTCTTACTCCTACCCTAACCTAACCTGACCTAACCTAACTTACCTAACCTAACCTAACCTAACCTAACCTAACCTAACCTACCCTACCCTACCCTAACCTAACCTACCCTAACCTAACCTAACCTACCCTAACCTAACCTAACCTACTCTAACCTAACCTAACCTAACCTAACCTGACCGAGCGAGAGGTTAAGTTCTTCCGGATATCACTGGCAAGAGTCCGGAAAAAGCTTGCCACGTTATCATAATTAGAGACAGGTGATGACTAGCGTATACGAGTATGGCTATTGTAGGCGTATATTAAGAGAGCTATCGTAATCTCATCTAGCAGGTTAGGTTAGGTTAATATTAGCGTGGTTAAAATTAGAGATAAAATATCCTGATCCTTGAGGGAGGGGGTGGTAATCTTCAGGTGATGCCAGGTTAATTGTGTCATGTTCCCTGACGGTACCACGTGTTTGGTTGAGTGAGTCAGGTATTTTATGGACCTTTATTACTCACAGCTGAGGCGTGAGGGTATAGGAAAACAAACACACACACACACACACACACGCACACTCCACACGCACACACACACACACACACCCACACGCACACCCACACGCACACACACACACACACACACACACACACACCCGCCACACACACACACACACACACACACACACACACACACACCACACACACACACACACACACCCTCATGACTTGTTTCTCCCAAATTAACTTTACCTAAATAACTTCTGATGGATGTTGCTATCGTTTGCAATTGTTTATTTTTTGTTTGTTTTGTTATTTGTTTCTTCTCTTGTGCTTGCATGAGTGATCCTCTCTCCCTCCTCCCTCCTCCCTTCCCCCTCCCTCTCTCCCTCTCCTTCCCCTCCCTTCCTCCCCCTCCCAAACAACAAGAAAAAACAAAAGCTCTCATTAAATTGATGTAACGTAGCCAGAGTGTTTAATAGAACCAAGGCTCTTTTTATGATGATGATGATGACGATGATGATGATGATGATGGTGAAGATGATGATGGTGAAGGTGATGGTGAAGATGATGGTGATGATGATGATGATGATGACGACGATGATGATGATGATGGTGATGCTGGTGATGATGATGGTGATGGTGATGATGATGGTGATGTGGTGATGATGATGGTGATGGTGGGATGGTGAAGATGATGATGATGATGATGGTGAAGATGATGATGATGATGGTGAAGATGATGATGATGTGATGATGATGATGACGATGATGATGATGATGATGGTGAAGATGATGATGGTGAAGGTGATGGTGAAGATGATGATGATGATGATGGTGAAGATGATGATGATGATGATGATGATGATGGTGATGATGATGATGATGGTGAAGATGATGATGACGATGATGATCCAGTAATAATTAGTTCTCATTGAGTTACTAATGAACACCGCGCCATGCATGTTTGATTATTTAGCTGGACACATGGACGGACTCTCCCCCCCCCCTCTCTCCCTTCTCCCTTCTCTCCTCTCTCTTCTCCTCTCCTCCTCTCTTTCTACCCTTTCCCCACCCTACCTACTCACCCTCCTCCCTCCCCTCACCCCAGACTACCCACACCTCCTCCCACCCCCACACCCACACCGCCCACCCACTTAATGCCCTCTTTAGTTATTTTTGGCTGTGTTAGTTCCACCTTTCTCTCGACTGCTGTTGTATACTGTGTTCTCCTTGATATGTTCACTAATATTCGTCTTCTTCGTCTTATTCTTATTCTTCTTATTAAGTTATGTGATAATTATATATTGTTGTCGTTTCTTCTTGTTTTTTCTTTGTTTCGTCCTTTCCTTTCCCTTTGTTCTCTCAGTTTTTCTTCGTTTTATACATATATATTTCTCTCTTTCCTCACCTCCTCTTGTCAATTTACTAACCAATAATTTTCCTTTTTTTTTTATTCCGATTCAAGTTCATATCCGCCATTGCTTCACCATTTCCCTCTTTATCTCTCTCTCTCTCTCTCTCTCACACACACACACACACACACACACACACACACACACACACACACACGCAGAAGTCAAGGTAAAAAGTGGTATTGCGGCAGCCGGACGGAGAGACATATTATGCTATGTTTGAGATCTGGTATTCAAAAGGGCCGCCCTTGCATCAGCTGCGTCAAACATGAATAGCGAACAAGCGTTTAGATCCGGGTTGAGAGAAGGTGATTGTGTTTATTAATTTTTTATCTTTTTTATGTCTCAGATAATTGGTTTATTTATTTTTCTATTAGTTTTATAGTTTTGTTAATTATTTTGTGTTTTTTTTTATTGTTTATTTGTATATAAAGTGGATTGGGATTGTTGGTGGCGTGGATCCGTGTTGCATAAGAGAGATAAACAAAGACATGGTAAACAATTAATTTATATGGTTTTGTGTTTTTGTTTGTCTAAAGTGACATTTGTTTTGCCTTTTTATAGATCCGGGTTGCTATCTCTCGTGCTCTGAGTCTAATATCGTAATCTTATTTTTTCATTACTTAATCATCAGGTGAAATAAACTTGGAGGGGGGGGGGGCCTAAAGTTCAGGTAATCTCTTACTTTACCTGAAAACAAAAGATCAATTATACCCTCAAGGAACATATGAGTTTACTTAGCTACTCTTATATCTCACAGGTATCTTACAGGATAATATTGGAAACGGAGATAATTAAGCGTAGGTACGGTAATATTGAACGCAGGTGAGGATACCGTAACCGTACACTGAATAATCTAGACGTCTTTGGAATCAGTTATTCTTGAGGACGTGGAAGTATCGACAGGTGAGTTGAATTAGCCAATTCACCTGTCGTCCTCCATTCGGGAAGGACAGATGATATACAGGTATTATACAGGTGGTGTAGGTGGTGTGGTACTGTATGTCGAGAAACACCTGACAGTAACTAGTTTATGAGGAGGGTTAATGACATGGGGGTCATTCGAATAACATTGGTGTGAATAGTATAAAATAATATTAAGTGGCAGTATAGGTGTGTGGTAAAAGGGGGAGGGGGTGACTCTCTGGATGATTGGAGGAAGTAGTAGGTCTTCACACAGTCATCCAGATCACATCTAAGCAGGAACACATCCAGAACACTAAAACCCTGCTAGACGTGGCCAGCCGCCTCCTCGCGTATAAAGTGGCATGGGCAGGCAAGGGGGGTGGCAGGCAGGCAGGGTGGCAGTGGCATGGCAGGTAGGCAGGTAGTCTCCTTGGACCCAATATAGGACCATCAGCGAAGACAAGATTCTGGAAGGATTTGCCCTGACTGGGAGGGAAGAAGCGTTGGAGAGTGAGCTACACCTCTCAGGAGACACTTAACTCTGACCTCACAGTACCACCACAGTACCACCACAGTACCACCACACAGTACCACTACAGACTAATACCACACAGTACCACCACACCACCACAGACTAACAATTACAGTACCACCCACAGTACCACACCATGCACCACCACAGTACCATCACAGACTACCACCACAGTACCACCACAGAGACTACCACCACAGACTACCACCACAGTACCAAATTACACAGCACCAATTACAGTACCACCACAGACTACCACCACAGTACCACCACAGTACCATCACAGACTACCACCACAGTACCACCACAGACTACCACAGACTACCACCACAGTACCACCACAGTACCACCACCGACTACCACCACCGACTACCACAGTATATACCAAGATGGAACACAGTCCTTGATGGCCGAGCGAAAGTTTATGAGAAAGAATTATGACGCCTTTAACCACGGGGTAGTGAAGGGGATTACCAGCACATGAGGAATATAAATTTGAATAAATGTGGTGGATGTGAAAGAGGAAATCAGACACAGATGAATGGTGGTAAACATGTATAAATATCCTGAGACAATAATAGAGGAATGTGTAGACCGGAAGTGAACGAAGAGAAGAAGTGAGACCAGATGGATGTTGAACCACAAACTCCGGAGAACAATTAAGAGAACATAATAACTGGTAGAAACAGCCAAAAATAATAATAATAATAATAATAAAATAATGTGCGTTTTAAGTGGTGTACAATTCGAGAAGAAATTCGTTCAAAGTATAATGTGAAATATGAAGTCTTTTTAAGCATATATAAACAAGTAATGTGAATACGAAAGCTAACTTAACCTAACCAATCAAACGCTAACCTAACCTACACAAAACTTATCGAGAACAAAGGACGATTTCTGCTTACGTCACTGGCCCTCTCCCCTCTCCCTTCCCACCCTCCCTCCCCTACCCTTCTTTCCCCACCCCTCCCCCTCCCCTCTTCTACCCTCCTCTCTCCCTCCGTCATGGTAGATAAATAGAAAGAAAAACTAATAAAAACATAAGTGGCAGAAACTCCAGGAAAATGTATTCGGCAATATGACTAATAAAGACTCCTTGAAGAATAAAAACTCCTTGAAGAATAAAGACTCCTTGACTAATAAAGACTACTTGAAGAATAAAGACTCCTTGAATAATAAAGACTCCTTGAAGAATAAAGACTCCTTGAATAATAAAGACTCCTTGAAGAATAAAGACTCCTTGAATAATAAAGACTCCTAAAGAATAAAGACTCCTCTTGACTAATAAAGACTCTTGAAGAATAAAGACTCTTTGGACTCACAAAGACTCTGAAGAATAAAGACTCTCCAGCCGTTGTGCCAGCACCCTGTCAGCCGTTACAAACAGCACCTAGCCACCTCGTCAGCACCCCATGACTGGCCAAACACCCACAGCACCCCAGCCAAAATAAAATGTTAAAGACCTTTAATAATAAATTACAACAAGACCTTTGAAATGAAATAAAGACTCTTTGGAAGAATAAAGAGACTCCTTTGAATAATAGACCTTGAAGAATAAAGACTCGAATAATAAAGACTCCTTTGAAGAATAAAGACCTCTTGACAAAGACTCCTAAAGAATAAAGACCTCTTTGAATAATAAAGACCTCCTTGAAGAATAAAGACCTTGAAGAATAAAGACTCCTTGAAGAATAAAGACTCCTTGACTAATAAAGACTCCTTGAAGAATAAAGACTCCTTGAATAATAAAGACTCCTTGAAGAATAAAGACTCCTTGAATAATAAAGACTCCTTGAAGAATAAAGACTCCTTGAATAATAAAGACTCCTTCACTAATAAAGACTCCTACTACTGTGTAACTGCGAGACTTATTATTAAAGTGTTAGACAAAGGCATAAAAATGATATAATGAGACTAATTGTTGTTATTCTTACTTACCAACTATTAAGCAGGGAGGGTGGAGTGTGCGAGTTACACTGGTCGAAAAGCAGCGAGAGGAGTGTGTAAGGTGTATGTGGTATGTGGTGACCCTTCTGCCACGCTTCTGTGGAATACATCCTGTCCCCTTCCTTCTTTCCCACTCTCCCTCTCTCCTCCTTCCACCCACCCTCCTCCTCTGCTTCCCTCCTCTCCCACCCCCCCCTCCATTCTCTCTCTCCCTCCTCGTACAAGTTTTCCTATTGTCACGTGACGAAGGGGAACCTACTCAACCGAGTCATTTCTGTCACAAACTGTGCGTATGTTGCAACATTACTATGTGCAGATAGGTAGATAGATAGACAGATAGACAGATAGACAGACAGACAGACAGATAGACAGACAGGCAGACAGATAGACAGACAGACAGACAGATAGACAGACAGATAGACAGATAGACAGACAGACAGACAGATAGACAGACAGGCAGACAGATAGATAGATAGACAGACATGCAGACGTGTTTATATTCAATCAAGGTTGTGTTTTGACAGTTCTGGTATACAATCCTTTAACTCATTATTACCGTAAATAGTTTGTGTTTCGCTTGTGCTTCTAAATTTCACAAGAATATTTACAATTGGTAATTTATTGTACTTGTTTCATTATACTAATTTAATTACATGGTTATTTATTTATTCATATATTTATTTTTCTGTTGTATTTGTTTTATTTTGGGGTAATTTTATTAATTTATTTACAGATTTTTATTATTCTCAGAGTCATGTGTGGAGTTGGTGAACTAACACGCCTGTGTGTGTGTGTGTGTGTGTGTGTGTGTGTGTGTGTGTGTGTGTGTGTGTGTGTGTGTGTGTGTGTGTGTGTGTGTGTGTGTGTGTGTCTGTGTGTGTCTGTGTGTGTGTGTGTGTGTCAGGAAGTGGTATACATGCCTGGGAGACATCTGGGAAATAACCTCCCAAACCCCAGCCAGGGGCCAGCTGTTGTGCTGTGCCAGACAGACCAGGCCAGGCCAGGCCAGGCCAGGCTGCAGGCTGGTGCCAGCTGCAGGCGCCAGGCCAGGCCAGACCAGACCAGGCTGTGCTGGTGCTGTGTACTTGTGCTGTGCTAGGCTGCAGGCTAGATTGTGTTGTGCCAGGCTAGGGGTTAGCATTGTTGATCATTTTCCCGTGACCTGATTAGTTATCCTGCTAACCTCTTTATTATGAACTGGGACAAGAAGACAGAGGACAAATATATAACGACGTCTTTTGTGTTTGTTAAGGTGGTCCTTCGCCTGCCAGTTGAGTGTTGTTTTTATAATTGATAACATCTGCCACCACCACTTGAGGCAATGTTCCCGGCCTGCCAACACCTGTCACACCAGCCATGACAACAACAAGAGCTATTACTGTCACACCAGCCATGACAACAACAAGAGCTATTACTGTCACACCAGCCATGACAACAACAAGAGCTATTACTGTCACACCAGCCATGACAACAACAAGTTATTATTACTGTCACACCAGCTATGACATAACAAATAAGAACTATTACTGTCACAATTGTGCTATGACAAATAAAGAGCTATTACTGTCACACCAGCCATGACAACAACAAGAGCTATTACTGTCACACCAGCCATGACAACAAGAGCTATTACTGTCACACCAGCCATGACAACAACAAGGCTCATGCCACCGCCCGCCATACCAAACAAGGCCGCAACCCTGCCCACCACCAGCCATGACAAATAAATAAGAGTTTACAACTGTCACACCAGCCATGACAACAACAAGAGCTATTACTGTCACACCAGCCATGACAACAAGAGCTATTACTGTCACACCAGCCATGACAACAACAGCTATAACTGTCACCAGCCATGACAACAACAGCTATTACTGTCACACCAGCCATGACAACAAGAGCTATAACTGTCACACCAGGAAGAATAAAAAGTCAATCTCCTCTCTACACTTAAGAGTAATTTCGCAAAGAGGAAAAACAAAACAAAAGGAGGAAAACTTAAATATCTTATCCACGTCATTATCTTTTTCGTTTTTATGCTATCAGTCACATTTGTCCTCTCTCCTATCACTCTATGTCAGGTCTTTATCTCAGGTCTTTCATCCTCTAATCTCCCACTTCCTTTCTCCTCCTCTTCTTTCTCCCCTCCTACTCGCCCCTTTCCTACTCAATGTGTATTTCTCCATCAGGAAAGTCACCAGGTCGTTTAACAATGCAATGTAAACAATCTCTGGGGTTTAGTATTTACTGTGTGTGTGTGTGTGTGCGTGTGTGTGTGTGTGTGTGTGTGTGTGTGAGGTTAGGTTAGGTTAGGTTAAGTACTGTACTGTATGAGGGGCAGGGACGTGTAGCGTGATATAGAGACAGAGACAGGCTGGCGAACAGAGAGAAAAAGAGAGCCGTGTCGTGCATGAGACAAGGGTCACCTCCTGCAGTGTGGGGGCGATGTGAAGGAAGGAGGGTAAGGGAGGAAGAGGCGGGGTTTTTAGCGTCGGATGGGAACAACTCCACACTCTCTCTCTCTCTCTCTCTCTCTCTCTCTCTCTCTCTCTCTCTCTCTCTCTCTCTCTTGTTTTTTGTTGGTGATTGCAACTGTCCTCACCTGTTATGTGTGATTGCAACAAGTCTCTAGCCTCGCGTGTGTGGCGGCATGTGTGTCTAGTGTCTATAGTAATCAGCTGTTGTGTTTTGGCGGGAATCCTGTCCAGTGTTTACAAGAATCAGCTGTGGATGTTGTTTTGGCGGGAATCCTGTCCAGTGTTTACAGGTATCAGCTGTTGTTTGGTTTAGGAGTACTGTAGGTCCACAAGGCTCCCCAGTGTTAAAAGAATCACCCTCCTTTGTCGCCGTATATGCATAGTTCAAGTCAATACAGACCTAAACTATGTAATTGCTGACCAAGATTTTCCTACTTCTAACCGGCCGTGTGTCTGGCTCAGGGGTTACGCAGGGCTGGTTTTTGTAGCTGATGTAACGAACTAACCTTGATATTGAGGTCATTTTATAAGCGTTGGCCCCAGCAAGCATGTAGCTATCAAGAGAGAGAGAGGGGGCTTTTTCTTCATTTTTTCTATCTTAGTCTCTCTTATTCCTTACTTTACTGTGGGTATATTTTTTTTATAGATTCTTCATTTTTTCTTCCATCATTATCTATTTGTCTTGCATCCCTCTTTTCTTCCTTTCTTTGTTATATCCATGACTCATAACTATACAGTATGTTGACTTTGTTAATTGATTCAGACAGTTTGGGCGAGAGGTCGTGGATAATTAACAACATTAAGGTTTTCTGTTTGGTCTATTTCATTATGTTGGTAGACTGACACGAACGGATATCCTGTGATAACGCCTTTAGACGAAATTGTTAGATGGCTTGTGCTATCGTCTCTCTCTCTCTCTCTCTCTCTCTCTCTCTCTCTCTCTCTCTCTCTTTGTCTGTTTTCGTTTATATGATTTTTTCCATTTTTAAAACCTCAGTTATTGAAGTATGGTCTACTTATGTTATTATCAGATAAAATACCTCACACACACCTCCACCCCTCCCGCCCATTCCACCACCCTCCCACCCACTCCACCACCCCTCCCACCCTCCACCACACCTCCCGCCCTCCACCACCCCTCCCCACCTCCACCACCCCTCCCACCACTCCACCACCCCTCCCCGCCCTCCACACCCCTCCCGCCCACTCCACCACCCCTCCGCCCATCCACCACCCCTCCCCACCCCACTCCCACCACCCCTCCCGCCCCACTCACCACCCCTCCCGCCCACTCCACCACCCTCCACCCTCCACCACCCCTCCCACCCTCCACCCTCCCGCCCCTCCACCCTCCCGCCCTCCCACCACCCCTCACCCACTCCCACCCCTCCCACCCCTCCACCACCCCTCCGCCCACTCCACCACCTCCCTTCCTTCACCACCTCCACCCTCCACCACCCTCCTCTCCCCACCCTCCCACCACCCCTCCCACCCTCCACCACCCCTCCCACCCTCCTCCACCCTCCCACCACCCTCCCACCCCTCCTACCCCTCCCTCCACCACCCCTCCCCACCCCTCCCACCACCCTCCTCCACTCCACCACCCCTCCCACCCACTCTCCCCTCCGCCCACTCCCCACCCTCCCATTCACCCACCCTCCCCACCCCACACCTCCCACCACTCCCACCCCTCCTCACCCTCCACCCTCTCCCACCACCCTCCGCCCCTCCACCACCTCCCACCCACTCCACCACCCTCCGCCCTCCACCCTCCACCTCCTCCACCACCCTCCCGCCCTCCACCACCCCTCCCTTACCCACCCACCCCTACCACCCCTCCCACCACTCCACCACCCCTCCACCCTCCCCCCCCTCCCGCCACTCCACCACCCCTCCCACCCTCCTACCCCTCCCGCCCACTCCACCACCTCCCACCCTCCACCACCCCTCCCGCCCCTCCACCACCCCTCCCACCCTCCCACCACCCTCCACCCTCCCACCACCTCCGCCCACTCCACCACCCCTCCCCACCCTCCACCACCCCTCCCACCCTCCACCACCCTCCCTTCCCTCCACCACCCTCCACCCACTCCACCACCCTCCCTCCACCACCCTCCCGCCCACTCCACCACCCTCCACCCTCCACCCCTCCCTCTCCCCTCCACCCATCACCACCCTCCGCCCACTCCACCCCTCCCTCACCCCTCCCTCCTCCACCTCCACCACCCTCTCCACCCTCTATCCCTCCCACCCTCCACCACCCCCTCCGCCCACTCCACCCCTCCCACCCACTCCCACCACTCCTCCGCCCACTCCACCACCCTCCCACCCACTTCACCACCCTCACCCTCCCCACCCTCCCCACCTCCCACCCTCCCCCACCTCCCATCCACCACCCCTCCCACCCTCCCACCACCCTCCGCCCTCCACCACCCTCCCACCCACTCCACCCTCCCCTTATCTACCCACCACCCACCCCTCAGCCCTCCACCACCCCTCCACCACCCCTCACCTCCACCCACCTCCACCCTCCACCACCTCCCACCCCTCCACCACCTCCCCCACTTCACCCTCCTCCCACCCCTCCACCACCCCTCCCTCCTCTACCCTCCACCCTCCACCCTCCTCCCTCCCACTCCACCCACCCCTACCCCACCTCCCTACCCCCTCCCACCCCCCACCCCTCCCACCCTCCACCCACTCCCCACCCTCCTACCCCTCCCACCTCCACCACCCCTCCTGCCCTCCCTCCACCCTCCCACCCACCCTCCCACCCTCCCACCACCCTCCCACCCACCCTCCTCCCCCTCCACCTCCCTCCTCACCCACCCTCCCACCCTCCCTCCTCCCTCCTCCACCTCCCACCCTCCCACCCACCCATCACCACCCTCCCACCCCTCACCACCCTCCCACCCTCCACCCTCCTCCTGCACACCCACCCCTCCCGCCCTCCACCCCTCCCTACCCACCACCCCTCCCGCCCTCCACCACCCCTCCCACCTCCCCCTCCTCCCTCCACCCACCCTCCCACCCTCCACCACCCCCCTCCACCACCTCCCTCCTCCCCACCCCTCCCACCCCTCCACCCTCCACCCCTCCCACCCTTCCTCCCCATCACTATTACTGCTGCTATTTTCCTTAATTTTTTTCTTTCTTCACTTGGACGTAATTTCTTTTGGAAAGTCCGTGTTATATTTTCCTTGTCCGTCACAATTATGCTGTCGTCAGCTTTATCAAACTTATGTATGCTGTATATAACTGTCAGGAATACACACACACACACACACAGGAAGTGGTGACTGAGACAACAGAAACAACTCGGAGAAAGTAATGTAAATGTGACTAAAGAAACGAGAGAGAGAAAAAATGACGAATCACGTAGAAACATGAGCTGAGGAGGCGGTGCTCGGTGAAAAATGTGAGTCATACAAAGATGCAGACACACACCCACTCCCCCATGACGTAATTTCCATCATATGACTAACCAGTTCTAGCTAAGACAACATCATGCAATACTCACTCATGAAATTATTCCATTTAAAGTGACTGCTGCTCCTAGACGATAAGGTGAGGAACCCCACAGCTTGTCCTGGTCAGCGATAGATGGCGCTGTTAGTTTAGTCTCACTAAGGAGAGGGGTCATAGCACACACACACACACACACACACACACACACACACACACACACACACACACACACACACACACACAATAAGTAAAATCTAGACAAAACTTCAATATAATTTCTCGTCTCTTACAGGGGTTTGCCCAACAGATGGTGTGTGTGTGTGGTTGTGTGTGTGTGTGTGTGTGAATACTTGTGTGTGTGTGTGTGCGTGTGTGTGTGCATATGTATATCAATAATGTATGGTAGGTCCTAAGGGTAATTTTCATATAGAACAAACGAGCAACAGGGAAAATTTATAAGATAGTTACAAGGAAAATTTGAAGTTTTCCCCTTAGGTGCTTCCTGTAACGAATCTAGTGCTAAATCATCTGAGTAAATTTTCCTCCTTTTGGCTGATTTATTTCACTTGGATCACGGGATTCCACTCAGGTGTTACTCTTATCTTAGTCCTCCATTCTGGTTTTCTCTTAAGATTAATTTTATTCCCTTTTGGTTTTCTTCCCTTTTGCCATACCTTTTACGTATATTAAAATAGCACTGAAACAGATACACACATTATTGGATACACCTACAGTAATTTAGCTTATTTTTACCTTGTGTTTTTTTCTTGTTTATTATCATACATCAGACATGGACTCATTGACAGATACCACCAGAAATTATGTTTTTATTTCTCTTCCCCCTCCCCCCTCACACCTCCCCTCCCCTCACCCCCTCCTCCCCCCTCCCCTCTTACCTCCTCCCCCTCCCCCCACACACAAAAGAACGACAATAAAAACTCACACAGGATAAAACAAATTTACGACAATGACAATTTTTCTCAGGAACTTAAATATTTTCATGTACGTCATCAGTTCAGTAGTTACAGGCATATCACCTTTCATCCGGTAATGCTGTGTCGTGGAGACTTGGAATGGGGTTCACATGTCGGATATATTTTTTTAACATCTTGAAGCTACAGAGGAAATTTGTTGTGGTTGGTGGTATTTCAACCTTAGTGCTTTACAGATATTGTTGCCTTAAAGGACTCGGAGACTAAGCAAATCTAACCTAACCTAACCTATCTAACCTAACCTAACCTAACCTAACCTAACCTAACCTAACCTAACCTAACCTAACCTAACCTAACCTAACCTAACCTAACCTAACCTAAACAAACAAACCTAACGTAAACCTAGAACTTTAACCACGAGACAATAATGTTTCAGAGATTGTAACATTAACCAAGTAGCAATTGTCAGTAACACAAGAACAAGCAAAAATAATGTTAGTTTCTCAGGAAATATAATTGAGGATGGCTTTTTATTTTCTGTTGGGAGTCGAATGGATTGTAGTGGGGAGAGTGGTGGTGGTGGGTGAGGGAGTGGTGTGGTGGGTGAGGGAGGAGTGGTGGTGGTGGGTGAAGGGGTAGTGGTGGTGGTGGGTGAGGGAGGGAGTGGTGGTGGGTGAGGGAGGGAGTGGTGGTGGTGGTGGGTGAGGGGAGAGGTGAGGTGTGAGTGGTGGGTGAGGGAGGTGAGGTGGTGGTGGGGTGAGGGGGGAGAGTGGTGGTGGGTGAGGGAGGTGGTGGTGGGTGAGGGGAGGTAGTGGTGGGTGGTGGGTGAGGAGGAGTGGTGGTGGTGGGTGAGGAAGGTGGTGGTGGGGAAGGATGTGGTGGTGGTGAGGGAGGAGGTGGTGGTGGTGGAGGAGAATGGTGGTGATGGGTGAGGAGGGAGTGTGGTGGGTGGGTGAGGAGGGAGTGTGGTGGTGGGTGAGGAGAGGGTGTGGTAATGGTGGTGGTGGTGGCGGTGGTGGAGGGTGAAGACAGGAGAAGAAGAAGAGAACAGTCAGGGAGGGAGAGCAGTGAGATAAAGAGAGAGAGAGAGAGAGAGAGAGAGAGAGAGAGAAGGAGAGGTGAAGGTAACATAGTTCGATATCTCTTAAACCCTAATCACCATTCCTCGTCACTGCTCTAATTACCCCCTAAAGATATGATCATTGTTTCCTATAAATCACCTGAAGATATCGACTGAATTAATTAAAGCAAGTTACTGATGGTAATGTAGATATGTGGTGATAAAGTTTATGTTTTATGTTGCTTGGGTTCGAACACACACACACACACACACACACACACACACACACACACACACACACACACACACACACACACACACACACACACACACACACACACACCTGAAGCACTTGGGTAATTTGCACTAGACAGTCACCGGCTAACTGCCTTCAGCGACAACGACGCTTTGGTACCTACTTTTATTGTGGTTGGGAGGTGGCAGAGGAGGGGGGGCTGAGGTTAACGATCGTTCGTCATAGTTAAGAAGGATGTAACTGTCGAAGAGGCTCCTGTAGTCTAGTTATGTGGTTTGGTATTGTACTTCACCTCGACACTCAGGGGCCAGCAAACTGCCGCATCTGCAACCACGGTATTACGACAATCATTTCTGTGGGTGTGAGTCAGGAGGTGTTTGTGAGCTAGGAGGTGTTTGTGAGCTAGGAGGTGTTTGTGAGCCAGGAGGTGTTTGTGAGCTAGGAGATGTTTGTGAGCTAGGAGGTGTTTGTGAGCCAGGAGGTGTTTGTGAGGCTAGGAGATGTTTGTGAGTTAGGAGGTGTTTGTGAGCTAGGAGATGTTTGTGAGTTAGGAGGTATTGTGAGCCAGGTGTTTGTGAGCTAGGAGGTATTTGTGAGCAGGAGGTGTTTGTGAGCTAGGGGGTGTTTGTGAGCCAGGAGGTGTTTGTGAGCTAGGAGTGTTTGTGAGCTGGAGGTGTTTGTGAGCCAGGAGGTGTTTGTGAGCTAGGTATTTGTGAGGCCAGGAGGTGTTTGTGAGCTAGGAGGTATTTGTGAGCCAGGAGGTGTTTGTGAGCAGGGGGTGTTTGTGAGAGCCAGGAGGTGTTTGTGAGCTAGGAGATGTGTGAGCTAGGAGGTATTTGTGAGCCAGGAGGTGTTTGTGAGCTAGGAGATGTTTGTGAGCTAGGAGGTATTTGTGAGCCAAGTGTTTTGAGGCTAGGGAGGTATTTGTGAGCCAGGAGGTGTTTGTGAGCTAGGGGTTGTGAGCCAGGAGGTGTTTGTGAGCTAGAGGTGTTTGTGAGCTAGGAGGTGTTGTGAGCCAGGAGGTGTTTGTGAGCTAGGGTGTTTGTGAGCCAGGTGTTTGTGAGCTAGGGTGTTTGTGAGCCAGGAGGTGTTTGTGAGGCTAGGAGGTGTTTGTGAGCCAGGAGGTGTTTGTGAGCTAGGAGGTATTTGTGAGCCAGGAGGTGTTTCCAGCTAGGAATGTTTGTGAGCTAGGAGGTGTTTGTGGAGCCAGGGGGTGTTTGTGAGCCAGGAGGTGTTTGGTGAGGAGGGTATTTGTGAGCCAGGAGGTGTTTGTGAGCTAGGAGGTGTTTGTGAGGACCAGGTGTTTGTGAGCTAGGAGGTATTTGTGAGTCAGGTATTTGTATTATATTTTTTATCTTGAATGTTCAATTTAATGAGTCCAGGGTTCATTAGTCTAATTAAAGGTAAGACGTTGTTAACCTGACTTACCTTCACCTTAGATAGTCTTATAATGAGAGGGTGGGAAGGTGTGGTGTGGGTAGGTTAGGTTAGGTCAGGTCAGCGTCAGTTTAGATTAGGGTGGTTGAACTTAAGATGAAATAAGCAGGCTAAGCTTCATGTGATTTAGAGTTGTGTTATTCCTTTGTTTATGAATGGATGTGGGCGGAGCCTAGTAAGAGAAGTAACGCCCCAGTCACACTAAGCTCCGCCCATCTTCACCCAGCCTGCATATATGCCACTCCACCCAGCTTACTCGCTTCAGTTCTGGCCGAGTTTTTCGGAGGGTTACGCGTATGGATTTTATTAAGTGGACACATCATGGAACGCCACTCACGCACTGAGTGTGGGGGAGAGATGGAGTGCGACTCGAATACAGAGTGTGACCCCAACACCGAGTGCAGTTCAAACCCAGAGTGTGATGCTGATGGGCTAACAGTCATGGATTACTTGCGGGAGAATTTGCGGCCAGTGGTCAGGACAGATACGTTCGGTGACCTCGAGTTTTTGTAAAGTACTGTGGTGGTCGGGGTGATATTTCCAAGATCCTGGATGTGCGAAGTTGTTTTTGTGTATGAACTCATGTTGTATATTACCCTTAGCTCGTGTGTGTAAGCCAAGGTCCTGGTGTATCCCCTTAATATGTCAGTGTGTCATCCATTACTGCCCATCTGTATTTACCCAGGTGCGACGCTAGTGTAGTTATTAATCTGGTGAATTAAATCCTGGGGGTGTCTAATCTTCAGGTGATCCGGGAGTTAATTGAACCACACACACACACACACACACACACACACATGAACTTCCCACACTTCGGTTCTATCCAGGTAGGAATAGAATTTATTTATCTATTAAACCTTTAACGAGAGAACCACATAATGGGCAGTTTGTGGGTTACGCCTGCTAGTTGTGTCGTAAACAATGAGGAGGGGAGAGAGGGAATGGCGTCGTTCTAGTCCAGGTGTGTGATTATCTTAGTATTGATCAAAAATCATGTGGGGGATGGAGTGTGTCTCAGTTGGTTATGATTTTATTTTCTTATCAATACCTGTGTACATATATAATTGTATTGTATTAAGTGATGCCCTTACTGTGTTTGTTATCGTTATCGTCGTCATCAGGGAGGAAGATGGGTCTCTGATTGTCCCTTTTTACGGAGGGAGGAAGGGTGTGAGGGGGGGGCGGTAGGAGGGTAAAGAGGGGTATTCCTGGCGATGAGGTAATGTGGGTACAGTGACCACACACACACACAAGACACCCATCCACCACCCCACCCACCACCCCACCCACACACCACCCACCCACCCACCCACCCCCACCCACACCACCCACCCACACCACCCACCCCCCACTTACTTTGACCGCCTACTCACCTTGACACTACAGGAAATACTTGGGTCCTACCTCAAGCCATCCTTCTCTCCACTACTTAACCATGAGAGGAAATACCTGTCCATTGTGTACCTGTGGCCACCCATACACCACGCTGGTATGTGTGTTCTCTCCCCTACCACTGTAAGGAGAGAGAGGGAGCAAGACAGAGAGTGAGAGTAAACAGAGACAAGTAATACAGACAAAGGCAGAGAGACAGGAATAACACCAGACAGAAGTAATAGATAGAACCAACCAGACACAGAGAGACAGAAGTAATAGACAGAAGTAATAGACAGAGGGAGATACCTCAGACAAGTTTCAGAGGGTCATATACTTACAGTCTACGGTAAACTCACTCCTCGTTCTGGCGTCAACAGAGAGATGATGGTGACGTCAGCCCACAACATTAGGATACATCCTCCCTCCCTTCCCTACCCCTCCCTTCCACCCTTGCTAACTCCTATTTCCTCCCTCTCTTATCCTCCTCCCTCTCTCCACTACCCGTCCACCCCTATCCCCCCCTCCCTATCCTTCCCTACCCTACATCCTTTCTCCTCGCTTCATATCCTCCCTATGTGCCCCCCTTTCCTCCCTACTCCATTCCTCCTCTCACCAGCCACTTCCTCCTCACACCCGCCCACAACATTCTTCCAGTGAGTGTCTGACCCATACCGCTTAACCTAACCTAAACTTAAGACCATACAACTGTTTTGACACGAGTTGGGGGAGTGTGTGTGTGTGTGTTTCGTCAAGAGAAGTTGGTACAGTATTTGTTCTTCCATAATCTGAAGAAACCAACTAGGAAAACTTAGCTGTTTGTCTCAGTGGATTAAAAAGAAAAACGTTTCCTGACTTAAATTTTAAGAACGTTTCCGGTGTTGCATGTGATAGTACATTTCAGGCCTTGGATTATTATAGTGAAAATAACTATTACAGCCCCCTATTACAACTCCCTATAACAACTATTACAGCCCCCTATTACAACTCCCTATAACAACTATTACAGCCCTATTACACTCCTATAACAACTATTACAGCCCCTATAACAACTATTACAGCTCCTATTCCCTATAACAACTATTACAGCCCTATTACACTCCTATAACAACTATTACAGCCCTATAAACTCTATAACAACTATCCCTATTACAACTCCCTATAACAACTATTACAGCCCTATAACAACTATTACAGCCGCCTATAACAACTATTACAGCCCCTATTACAACTCTATAACAACTATTACAGCCCCTATAACATTACAGCTCCCTATAACAACTATTACAGCCCTATCTATTACAGCCCTATAACAACTATTACAGCTCCCTCTAGCTCCTATACAAATTCATCCTATAACCTTTACAGCTCCTATAACAACTATTACAGCCCCCTATAACAACTATTACAGCTCCCTATCTAATATACTATAGGAATAGCCGTGTGTGTGTGTGTCTGTCTGTCTGTTCTGGGCAATCGAAACGGCACAATCGTTTTTCATCAGACTTGGTGGAAAAATCGCAACAAAATTGGTAGAGTGGAACAAACCTGGTCCCAGGTCGATGGTTTCTTTAGGAAGGCATTAATTAACCATTTTGTCGCTGTACGCTCTCAGCCAGACGGCGGTTGTGTGCTAGCCAAGCGCGAGCGTTCAAACTTTGGGGCACAGAAGGGCCCACGTTCACTTGTAACAACTATGCTATATAACTTAGCCCAAGTTTCTATACTCTAACCTAACCTAACTTCTTATACTATATAACTTAGCCCAAGTTTCTATACTCTAACATAAGCTAACTTAATACTATATAACTTAACCCAATTTTTTTGTAGTCTAATCTGACTTAACTTTATGTAATGTACTTAGCTTTCTATAACTTAATCTAACTTAACGCCACAGTCTACCTAAGTTACCCTTAATTCTGCGTAACTTGACATAACTTAAAGAACATTATTACCTGAAGTTTCTTTTTGGTGGAAGTTGATGACTCAGATGTGACTACTACAGGTGAGAGAGAGAAAGGGCAGACAAATTGACAGAGAACCAAACAAAGAGCTAGATAGACAGGCAAACAGAGATAGAGAGAGACAAATAGACAGAGATAGACAGACAGGCAGATTTATCAGATTCGCGCCTCACCCACATACAGACAAAGCAATACATATGACCTCTCGACCTCTGCGTGATTCAGTGGCATCCCCCCTTCGCCCCCCATTAACGGCGTCGTGTCGGAGAAATAGGAAATTTTTGACAGGAGGAAGTGGTCGTTAGGGGGTGAAGGGAGAGAGGCGGCGGTGGTTTATAGCGGTTGGTGGGTGGGAGAGAGAGTTGGTGGGGGGAGGTAGGAGGGGCGAGTGTACAAGCCTCGTCCCTCTGTTTGGTTCAGTCAGGTGAGAAATTTAACACGCTAAAAATGTTAAAACTCGTTCATATTATTGGTATATTTCTCACATCGGGATTAACTATATAATCTTCACGTTTATACACAGGTTGTTATGACTCACGGGGGGTTATAGCGAGGTTCAGGGATACCTCACAAAAACTATAATGCTGTGCTCACTCTGGTATTTATATTCGTTATCAAAAGCTTCTATCAGAATCGAACACTTGTCAAGGGTTGTTGCCTACACATGTATATTTATATAATATATCAAATATCGGTATAATAATTCACATGTGTTACGAAGTATAAAGTTTGTGTCTGTCTGTCTGTCTGTCTGTCACTCACTTGATGTACTATATACTGTTTACGTTATTTATCAGGTTAAAATTCTCTCTCTCTCTCTCTCTCTCTCTCTCTCTCTCTCTCTCTCTCTCCACAAGTGACTCATGCAGGCCCGCCCACAAGGACTGCCTTTCCACAAAAAAATACTCACCCTTTTGTCAGGCAAACACAAAGGAAAGAGCTTGACGTGTGTGTAAACAGAGAGACACACACTGTACATGGCGTCAAGGTGAGAATGTCAACGGGCTACTGTATTGTCTTCATTAAAATATACTGAACAATTACAGTCCATTACTAGAGTACACAACATTACAGGAAATAGTCATTAAATATTTTTCTCCAACTAAATCTAAGTATAAAATGTGTGTTCTGACCTTGAGATGAACTGTTGTGTAGCTTTTTTTCTTCTTAACTGGGTGTGAGTGTGAGACGCCCTGTAGTGGTCGCGGTATTGTGTATAATTTCCCTCACTGTTGTTATCCAGTGTGAGGAGGGAATCAAGTCATGAGCCTTTGAGAACCTGAGTCTGTGTCTTGTATCCTTATGGTAAGTATACATCCGTTCCCTCCCTCCTTCACCCTCCCCCTTTCTTCTCTCACTCTCTCCCTGCTTTCACCCCTTCACTCCCTCCTGTTCACTCACTTTCTCTCCCTCTTTTCATTCCATCCTTCCTTTCCTCCCTTCCTCTCCTTTCACTGCTCTCTCCCTCCTTCACTCCCTCCGTTCCTTCCTCCCAGAAGAGATTAGATAACGTATATCTACTTGTGATAAAAACCTCTATAATTTCGATGTCATTTTCTCAACCAATCATGTACTCTAATTTAATTGAGTTAAAAAAAGTTTCCCCCATATTTCCAGTTGAGAAAACCCCCAGCAGTATGAGCCTGTGAGTGTGATGAGTGATGGTCTATAAACATCATCACTCTCCCACACATCACCCATAGTATCACACTTGTTAGAGCCGGTTTATGACCACCCACCCACGACCTGTACGTTACATTTTCCTCCTAATTTGAGATGTGAGGATGACTGCACCTCAGTTAACAGGCCAGAACAGTGGCGGCTATATGCTGCCCTGAGTCCCTGGACGTCACCATGCTGCAGAAATAGACTTGTTTGAACTGTCATTGCTAAAAGACCGGACCGTTCTTGGTGTCAGTCATCATTATGGGGTCGCAGTGTATACAGGGAAGGTTTGTATGTTTGGTTACGACCACGAGAAACATCAGCTACATATCACCAACTTTGGGAGGTGGTATTTAAGATAGGATAGAGAGTTTGGTGGGTTATGGATGAACTTAATGCTAACTACATATTTGATACGTGACCCGTACTTGACCTCCTGTGAGGTCGGATAGACGTTTGATATGAGGCTGAAGTTCACACAACACAACATTTCGGGTGTTTTAATGGTGTTGACTTCAGTGATGTCACAGTCACATATGACTTACACTTGATTCTACCAGTGCCTTATAAGGTCCCAGTTTTGTATTGAAGATGTCCAGGTTTTGAAGAATAATTTGGCCGGTGAAATAGGTTCACTTTTCTTATATAATGAACCCGAAAGTAAAATGAGAATTTATTCGTAGACAGTTCACTTTTTCCCTTGGGCTCTGGCATTATCATACAGCAGCCAAAAGCGTTTGTGTAACATCTGTTTGTCCTGTTGAGTGAAGAGGGTTGGTGTGCACTACAGAGTACACCTGTGGTCCACACACACAGATATGGTACTGCTGGTGTGTGGAGCTTGAGGGAACTCTTAGGGTATGAACTCCAATGAAAATTTCAGCCATAACTTCATCTAATATTGTGTCGTTTAGGACTTGCAAAATATCCATAAACTCCACACTGAAGACGTGCACCGTCGCCAAGGTCACCTTTGTCGGTGTTGGCCGCCCCAGTATTGGACCTCCTACGTGTCTGCCTCAGACCGCCAAGTCTAGATGCATATCTTATCTCCAGTACCAGGAAAACTAACACACAGAAGATTGAAGATTATTTTTCTGTTTCAAAAGACGCTATCATCTGTGTCAGTCGTGTTCACATTCTTGAGCGTGGCCTGATGAACACTGTTATGATCCGTCACTTTTTATGGAGGAACTATCTCTTCGCCTCTGATCGGTGATGCTCAAACATCCGTGCGACAACTGCTTCCTCTGACGGTGAGGGGAAAAACGTGTCGTTACCATGATCTCATTTCATTTTCGACACTTATTTTAGCTGCCGTTATCGTGTTGTAATTCAGGTTATGTAGCTACTTGTGCTCTTGTCACCAGTGAGGGGAGTGATACTGTTCTCATAAATAATTGGGCTTGTTACTCGTGACTCATTAAGGTGCGTGATAACTGTCACACCTGTGATATACCCCCCCCCACACACACACTTGTCTGTACAGTACTCTCAAAAGGTAAACGTCTAGCTGAATCTGCAGGCAGTTGATGTATAAAGCATTAACTTGAATTATGTAAACAAACGTAATTCAGTTAGGTGTAATGATTAGTTAGTGACCGTAGAGTGACAGCGACCCTGATATAACCCGACAGGTAAACTAATTGGATATTGGGTGCGGTAATTGGTGTGTGAATATAATTAAGTTGTTTGGTGTTGTTGGTGTGTTTGTTGTTATAATGCTGTATAAACTCTGGATATTTCGGTATGTATCTGTTTATAAGAGACTGTTTCTGTTGAGTCATCCCGGTAAATGAATATTATACTGTATTCGTTAAAAGTGGGGCACCAATTTAAGTAGAGCTAATTCTTCTCATCCGAACTACTGTATAGCAAATAAAGAAATTAGAGCTGTACCGTATTTAGAAGTTTATCGAAAATTACAGAAAATGTGAAGAAGCGGCGTTACTGAACATCACAGGTGTGAATTATTGACTGGCATGAAGAATGAGTGCAGGTGGTACTGTGAGGCTAGAGGGAGAGGTAGTGCTTCACCTCACTCCTCTAGTAAATCAGGGAACCGTGGGGAAGGGTGCAATGGGGGTGAGTTAATTTTCAACTGTACATTTTTTATGAGAAGTTATGATAACCAGGTGACGCTACGTGACCTCTCCCACTTGATGTTGTAATAGTATTAGTAAAGCATCAGTGGTTATTAATTTAGTGTACTGTACAATATTAAACATACGGCAGTGTGTCAACATGGTATGTATGCTGTACTGTACTCAATTGAATATTTACTGTATTGTAAATTTATATTTGTTTTATATTTTTTAAGTGTTACATTTTCCATTACTCTGTTTCAGGATATGTGGGGCCCTTGTAAGAAAAGAAAAACAGAACCCAACAAAAGAGAAACTCCTAAAACTTCATCAGATACAGAAGAGTTTGTGGTGCCCACCAGTGGGGAAAGTTCATCTGACTCTACCGCTATCACCGATGAAAAGATAAATAAAGGTTAATACTATTTATAAACCATACATGATATGGCTATGATATGAGTTGTAATATTTTCCCACTTCTGTATAAACTTTCATATTCATGTCTGATGATACTCTGCTTTTTGATACATTACCAATACTGTATATGAAATTACTTTGCAGCCAATGATGATGATGAGGATGGTAAATTACCCATACCCATGTTTGAAGATTCTCATGACGACAGCGTTAAATTCTCTCCTCTCCAGAAGACATTCAGCAAACATTGAACAGAAGTTTCTTGTGGAAATGCCAGATGATTTCTTTGATTTCTGGGATTGTTGTGTGCGGCTGAACAAGGAAAAACCAGAAGGTAATTCATTACGGTATAGGTTTTATGTTCAAATGCTTATATTTTGGACTAGTTTTGAAAAACATATTCTGTGAACCTGTAAGCTGTTGAGCCATCATTTAAAAGGACAAACTATTTTTTAAATATCCTTTAGTTACCATTAAAAGAAAATCTTGATTGACAAAATAATTGCTGTATAGTAATGAAAATGTTTCCTACTCAAAGCATGCCTCAAATTTTAGACATAGCATCAGAAAGTCTCATATTTTACTTGTTTATCAAACTTTTTGACATCGGAGTTTGAGAATTCACTGGATCTCATATTGTTTACCAACACTTGCTGCAGCTAACTTAAACTATTGTAGTTGTTCATTCAGTGTGTTGGTGCTAAATCTTCACTTGTCATCATTTCCTTCACCAGCAGGTTTAAACTTATTGTGTGCACCATCCAGTGAACAGTGAGATAAACTCCTTGTAATATCTTCACTCTTTCCAAGCAATAAACTGTGACTTCACAACTCAGGCCCTCTCTGTATTAGTGTAGATCCAAGGCTTGTGATTGTTCATCACTTTTAGTAACCTATCCTTTACTGTATAGTGTTACATTTTCAGACCTGAAGTCCATATACTGTGTAGCCTTTTGGTGCTTTCATTCATTCCTCTATACTGTACTATAATTACAGCCATATCACCACTAATACATTGAATTTAGAATTCAGAGTAGGATATATACTGCACTGGCAGGTAATGAGAACAGTAAAAAATATTGTTTGTTTTCAGAGGCACTGAGCAAAGCTGGTCTAACACTTGTGGGTCCATATGATGTCCTCACCAGGAAGTTGGATGGTTTAAAGACTCGGTGTAGATCCAGTTATGCCTGTCATTGGCGCTACTACTACGATCCACCAGAATTTATGGTACAGTATATATATATACATATACCCAATATACATTTAAATGTTTACAGGTATATGACTTTTTAATAGTTTTGCAAGATGTGTAAAGATGCATTTACAAACATAAGCAAAGGATTGAGAGCAGCGGTGGACACACGGCTGGTTTAAAAGCTCTGTGTAGATCTGTTACTGGTATGCCTGTCATTGGTCATGCATGAGTGAGACGAATCTCTCTATCATACTCATCCACTCTTCTGACATATAATCAGGGGCCAAGTATAGAATAAGTAGACTACCACTGAGCTCAGGCAAGGCATCCATGCTACCCAGGCAGTTTTCTTGCCATAACTTACAAAGGTCACACAGTATCACAACCAGTCATTGGGAGGGCAAGGGACTTGTCTTGTCTGAAAGCAGTAACTAATGCATTTTATATGCTGCCAGAAAGCAGATCCCCTTTGCCGTTTGAAAGGGTATCCAGAACTCAAATTGGAGAGGCAATGCCTGTGGGAAGTATTCTCTGGTGGTTTTGTGATGCATGCATAGCTTGGGGCAGTCAGGGGTGTCTGCCTTTTCATAATTACATAGATGAGGAAAGATCCTCTTGAGTAGGAACACAGGATTTGCTGACTATCAGCAGCTAAGATTCCCTTTTCCTGTTTATTGCATGAACTCGTGATATTCCTTGAAAAAATTCTGCATTTCCAAGTATGTACTGTATAGTGGTGCAGAACCAATGATATGTCAGCACACCCTTTTCACATTTTGCTTAAGTAGCAAATTTTAAGCTGTCCGGGACATAGCTATCCCACACCAGGTTAAGGCATTTCACTCATTAAAGTTGTGTTTTGACACAGAATGAACACATTAAATGGCTTTGCTGTTACTGGCTTCAACAGTTCTGTCAACAAATGTAAAAAAAAATGTATATCGTCTGTAATGATACAATCCATACAAGTAATATCTACAAGAAAATAAATAAATATTAATGCATATTTACAGAATGATATACTGGGTATGTCAATATAATGCATAATACTGTACTTGTACCTGTGAATAAATTAAACTCGGGATTAAAAAAAATCAGTATTGGGTTTACTATTCTGTACTACTCTCCAAATTACCCACCTGAGTTGCTGAAAAAAACATTACTGTATTGTATTTTGACAAAAGTATGAGTTCATCGATCAAATTCGGACACTTTGGATAATTTGGAGCCTTTGGGTAATTTGACAAACGTTTTGGGGCTGATCCAGGAATATCATGGGGTGCAGAAGTTGTGGGTGGGGAAGTATGGCAAGCACAGTGAGCCCGGGGCATTTTGAGGCCATGTGTATTAGGAGATATTCTGAGGTTAATAGTATGGGTAATTACTTTTTACTATACAAAAACGTCTGAGTTCAATACTGGATCCGCCCTTGAACAAAGAACTCAAGTTGTTGAATTAGAAGGGTTCTAGTTTATTTCACTTCAGTCATTCTTTCAGCCACATTCTTCATATTAAACTGTCACATCCTAGGATATATAATTTACTTTGTCCTTATCTAACACAATATGATACACTACACTAATGTCTCCATATTTCCATTGCTTCTAAAATTTATATAAGAAATTACAACCAACTTTTAAAAACCAAATATTTAACACTTACAGACTGTGATAGCCGGTGATGAAAAAGAATACCACATTGGCTATTATCGCGACGACCCCTTCGAATTGCCAGGTTTTGTAGGTTCAATGTCGTCCAAAAACCAAGGAGTTATCAAAGCCCTCGGTGGAAATATCTTTGGTGCAGTTTGGTAAGTTTATTATTTCAAGTACTACTGTATATAAAAATTTCAAGGCAAAAATAAATAAGTATTTGTTGATCATTTAGTCTTACTGTAGTAATACTTGTGAGGGAAAACCTGGCAATTGTTATATACTAATTACTGTACAGGTATATACCACTGACATACATTATACTGTAATGCTTGTTGCTGTATTGATTTCCCTTGTATATGACCTTACCCATTCCATCAAAGTAAAAAATTATAAAAACTCGTGTATGGATTAATGTGAAAATGTACTGCAGTACCATATATCCAAACAGATTTTATTAAATTTTGTTATTTTACACTTTTATATCCTAATCTCACTATCAATCCATTCAGCTTCATTATCTTAGAGACAGAATGAGAGAACACTCAAAGAAAGCTCCACTTCAGAGATTATACAACGAAATTGAACTGTATGCTATGAAGAAACTCCATTCATTGGAGGTCGAGACAAAGAGCATGAAGGAACGAAAAATCGTAGTTTCCCCGACCTTCCATGGGGGCGTGTTGTTATTGTGACAAGGATAATTTTGGATACAGAGCACTTCCTACGACAAATGGTAAAGTTAATTATTCAAAGTTTGTACAATTTGTTTGTGTCAGTTATGATGTCCTTTACCCAGCCTGAGTATAGTGACTCATGCAATCTTTGCTAAATTCTTTTCCATCTCTTTATGTCAATATATTCCCTGATGCTGTATGATGCACTTACCTATAAACTTGATTTGTTGTTCATGTACAAAAGCATTAATTTGAATTTTAGTCGGTGTAAAATAACGATATTATTTGATAGAAATTGAATTATGTTTCCACTGGTTGACTTGTTAGACCCTTTCTGTAAAGGGTAATGCAGACTGTAACTGACGGTGTATATTTGTTACCAATGCTCTGCTAATCATCCATTCCTTTTACAGCCAAATTGTGGAGAATGATGAACAGGGTTGTTGGATCCAAAACTGACTGGGAGAGAAGGAAACATTTTGAAGTTATTCAAGACTTAATAAAAAATGTACAGTTTGCTTATGATGCTGATGACATTGGTGAGTAGTATACTGTATGGAGTTTGTTGCTGTCCTGGATTCAATTCCTGGCCCAGGACAGATGTGAGAAAGATGTTACCCAGTGTGACTCTATCAACACCAGACATCACAGGTCTACTCTTGGTACTCTTATTTCTTCCTGTACTAATTCTGGACAATAAAATTAACGAAAAAGAACAACTACTTTACACCAAATAAACTGCTGAATTATATGAAAAATATGGTATTGTACATAGATTTCTACTACATAAAACAATAGTCTGTTCATTATGGAAATGTCTACTTCAACTCACCCAGCAATACTGTCTGATGTACTGTATAGTTTTGTGATTGGATAATGTGGCAGTATCCTCTGTGGAAGTAAATTTTAGTCAATTTAAAGTGTTAGTACAGGTGGAAACTGGAGTCCGTGAAAACTGTGATGTTTGGTAGTGAGGGTCACACTGTATAACACCCTTCTCATGTGTGTCTGGGCCAAGTTGGACTAGAGCCATCGGCATATTAGTTGAAACATATGCTCATTACTGCTGTACTAATAGTTATTTTCTTCTTCAGGTATTTTGCATTATGGTCATCACAAAAGGGCAGGAGATATGGACTTGAGATTCATTTTGTATCATCTTCTTTTGCAGCCCTATAGAATATGCTAATCACCATTTATGTAGACACTGTTAATATCTTTTCCACTCTCACTTTCTCACTCTATCTTCTATGCCTTGTTTTTACATTGAGTAAATTTTATATCCACAGGTATGGGACTAGAGCTTGGACTTGACATGTTTACGTTCGGCCATGAGTTGTTTCACAAGCCTGTTTACCATGTCCTTGGTTTAGCATATGACATGTTAGGGAGAGAACCTTATATTGATATATTACAAGTAAGTGTCAAAATATAGAATCCTTATTACATGTACTGTATATATTACAACCATCCATTAGTACTGACTTACCAATACCTATAAAATGAAGAGATTTGTATTACTACAGTACAGATACATTCTGGAGCCAGTACTTGCCAATAGTGTATAACAGATATACGACCGATCGCACAAGCGGCTAACAGACCGATCACTGGCAAAGAGGATAACGTAAAGTAATCAAATGTAACTGGAATAACTGTGGGATAAAAGATTCTTCATCTTTTTTAAATAAGCTCTTTTATTACAGGCTCATCTGAAGAACAGACGACAGGGCAGCAATTTGAGCATCATGGAAGTTGTTGAATAGATGACAAGATGGATCACCTTTGATGTAGCTGTCTTAAGTTCCTCATGCTTTGCCCTTAAGTTGTACACACTTCAGTACAATGCCAACTCTCTTACTTATTGGCATTGAAATCACTTAAGTACAGGTACATGTAAAATTGGCTTCACTATCTGTTTAGCTAATAGTGTCATGTTCTTAGTTGAAATTTTGTTGATTTAAATGTCAAGTTAGTGTCTTTGTACTGTATTCCTTCCTTAAATTATACTGTAGTTTAGTATCTTAGGTTTAGATAACAACAATTTTGTAAAATATACATGTAAGTGCCATGCATTATAAAATGTAAGTGCCATGCAACATTGTGTTTATTTATCTATTAATTTTTTGGGTAGTATAAGAGACCAGTAGTTTTGTTTCTTATTTGCTCAGTTGGTCATTCGTATACCTTTGTATTTATGGATTAGATGAAAAGTTTCTATGGTGGGGTGAAAACACATTATAGTAGCCTTGTGCTTAGAAAAGGTAGAGGTTCAAGTGCCCAAAGTTTCTCAGTCAATTTTAAAATGAGTAGAATTTGAAATACAAATGGATGCTGATGAAATATGAATTTTTAGCAGTAGAAAACTGTTTAGATTAAGACTAATTTATGGTAGAATGTGTGTAGCTAGAAGAGTATTCTTTCTATTATACTAACAAACCGATGTTAAAGACAGACATTTATGATTTTGTAGTGAAAGCTCTTGTAGATAGAAAAGTACAATATACTATGTAGTAAAAGGAGGATATTATGTTGAAATGTAGGCAGCTTATATTTATTTAGTACAGGGTACAGTATTGTATTGTCTCAGACAGGACTGTGTTAGAAGTTTAGAAAGTGATTCATAATTCTTAACATTGCAGTCGTTTTGCTAATAATGTATGAAACAAATCATCTTTTGGTAATCATTATTATTTATGAATACTGTACCTAGTAACAATATTGGCAGGTAAACTTTGATTGCCTCGGGGAGTAACACACTGCCTTGCCAGCTAAGAGAGTGTTTGGAAGTCCTACATTTATTGTACAGTAGTCCTCAGTCTCCAGTGGGTTGATGATAGGCAGGGAATCTTGCTGTAAAACTTGCTTCATATTTGCCTGATAGGAACCAGGATGCAGAAGAAAAGTAACAATGACAAAATTGGAAAAGGTTAACAGAATTGGAAAAGGTTAGCTGTGGTACCTGTGTATACTTCGTGAATGTACTGTATATGTTCATAGTGGAATAATCTACCTGATACAAGGAAATAGCTCAGTGACCAAGTATACTGTACAGTTGAAGGTCCAAAAGCAGTGGTTATATTTTTGCAGGAGAATTCTACCACATGAGTGAGGGATTCACCTGCTGTTTGCACTAATAAAGAAACAACTAAATTATCAAACCTCACCATGGTCAATTTAGGCCTTATTAACACTAGCCATCATGTAATATTATCCTTCACATTTAATTCTTACAAGTTTTGGAGGAAATGGGGAGCATTGATTGACTCAGTTTAATGAACATTAAGAATGTAGGCTCCTCCTGGGAGATAAATGTGAATTAAGTGAAAAATCTGATTGAAAACTATACAGTATTGTGCATCTAAAAGCAAACAAGTGAGTTTAGGAGTAACCTGGGAAACCTTTAGACATGAGTTATTAGCCTGACTAGAGTTAAGAATACCGTATTGTAGTCTTAATTTCAAGAGATACATTGAAAACAGATGCACAAGATTACTTCCTTTCTTCTGTGTTTACACAAGAGGATGCATCGGACTTAGACAGTTTAAGGGTAGACAGTCAGCACTATGTTACAGTACTTGGCATTCTCATAATAGTGTATCAAAGCCAAGTTGAATAAAAGCACAAAGGTAGGAAAATGGTCCTTCAACTGTACAGATCCCAAGTAGCCTACATCCCAGTCTGGATTCCTGTAAACAGACAAGGAAACCCTTTGAAAGGTCTAATATACCTAGAATAGGTGGAACACAGAGCGACAAAGATGATTCTGGAACTATGTCATCTCTTATTATCCAAGTAGACTGATGGCCTTAGGACTAACTACCCTTCAGACAAGGCACAATAAGACAGATCTCATTAAAACATGCAAAATCCTGAAAAGACTGGAAAACATGAACCCGGACATTTCTTTGTGATGTTACGCACCACCAACATGAGAGGACATAACTACGAGCCTGCCAAGTTATGAACAACGGATACTGTATAAGGAAATACTTTTTAACACAAGAGGCTAGTAGACCTTCTGGAATGGTCTACCAGCCCAAGTTAATGAATCAACAGTAGTACTGGGCTTCAAAATAGCTCTAGACAAAATTGCCAAGAATAATGGAGGGGGATCATACACAGGCCACTGGCCTCCTTTCCTCGACATGGCCACCTCTAGTGGATGGCCATTAGGTAAATAAGGTAAGAGAAAACCTGTGATGCTTGGTAAGGTAAGGTCACACTGGATAAAACCCATCTCACAACCAACCCATGATACAGTGGTGAGAGGCAAGTCTACTACTGCCCAAAATCCAAATACTGTATGGTACAGTACTTTTTCTTTGCCCTTTCTCATCTCACTTTTGATGCGTGTTGGACATTTTGGAGTCATAGTTTTATATAAATAAAAAAATTGTCCACTTAGAATTTGATTAAAATATCAAGAATGCAGCGATATGCACTGATTGAAAAACTGTTCACCAAGTGTATTATACTCACACAATATTTCATAACAGATAGACAATATCCTACTTTATACCACGCTCACACACATGGACGTTACCCCCAGACTGCGACACACAAAACACAGGGACAGACCTTCAAAATACACACAGTACAGTACAGTACTTAGTCACATTAAAATAACCAGAACAATAAAACACAAAATATCAACAAACAGTTATATATATTTAATTCAATAGGGCAGGTACTGTTGCCAACATCAACAGGCTGCAGGATTTGTTACAGTTACCAAAAACACAACAACAGATAGCTATATACTGTTTAAATTTACCCTAAGATGATAATGATATACTGTACATGTAGTTTATGAACAATTGTCACAAACAAAATAAACTGTGTATAGTACATGAATACAAAATACAGTACCTGTATACTGTACGTTTCATCAGACACCGACTCGTGCAATATTTCTCAAGTAAGGATTTTCTACCATAATCATTACTCCGCGTTATATGAATTTCAATATGAAGTTATGAACCATTAACTCCATAGGTGGCGCCCATTTCGCTCATTTCCCAAGTTAATGACCCAGATTAAGCTTCAGGTGGTGTAGGTCATAATACCTTGACCTCTTTTAACCTCCCTTGGAACAGTTCAGGTTTTCAATAGTAAGTGTCGAAGTAAAAATATCATTAGGTGCCTCTTCTGTCGCTACTGTTTTATGTAATTATCATTCCATATTGATCAAGAAAAACCTTTTGCACTGGTTCATTATAAACCTAACCTAAATTAGGCTTCATCACCTCCAAATAAAGATAAGATTATCTAAATTTAATAAATGTAACATGGTGGTCAATAGACCGCTGATGAATTGCCCGCCCACCATAAAAGGTAACAGTGATAAAATGCTATAAAATGAACGAAGATCTTACTGTGCACGTGCCTGGCTAGTCTGTCTCATATCAGACTAAGATTATTCCAATGGCTGTCAAAGGTGGGCAACACTGAATCCTATCAGAGACCTGCATTAACAGTTGTTCGGTTTTTACAACAGAAGAGCAAGGGATAACTTAGAAGAACTGTGCAAGGAGAAACGAGGATGTTAAATATACAATCTTAAGTTAACTGATTAGATGTCCGTTCACTGTTAGAGGTCATAGCCTCTAGTTAAGGAGGCTATTAGTGGAGAAAAGGTCGCCAGACATGTTTTAGAACCCAGTTAGATTTTCTATATGTGTCAATACCCAGTTAAAGGGTAAGACCAGACTTGACCAACACTGGAGCAGGTTCAGGTACATTCAGGAGCCGGTGCATGCCAATGCCAACAGTGGGTAACAGACGTGACCGATCTCCCAAGGGCTAACGAGCCGATCAGTGGTGAAGAGGATAAAAGAATATACAGTATGTCACTGTGTCAGGGTCTGGTTCAGAACCCAGTTAGAGAAATATGTATGTGTCAAATCCAGTAAGAGAAGAAGTATGTATGTGTACTGTCAGACCCAGTAAGAGGAGAAGTACCGTACCTGATACGATGCAATAGAAGAGCAACTAGTGTACGTTAATATGTCGGTAACCGTACAATAAGACGCTGGAGTAATGCAGTGTTACCAACTACCGCTAAACGCTGGCCACTACTAGTCTCACTGGAAGTTCTTATTCACTTCCTCAATAAGCGAGTGTTTGCTAGTTCAGTATCAAGTTCAAATTGTGTGAAAGTTGTACAATTACAAATAGTTCCTACCTATTGGAGAGTGTTCAGTCAGCTAGGTGTATATGTATAAAGCCTACGTATGTTGTATCATTTATGTAGATCCATATGTATGTATGTATATTCTGTGTATGTGCGTTTACCATTACTTTGCATTGTTATATTGTCCAACACCTGACAAACTACCGTTCCACCCAAACTACCGTCAGGGGAGTAATCCATATCAATTTTGGTAAGGACTGGCGGCTCACCCGTCTGCCCATGCAGTACACGTCTGTCCCGTGCTCTTGCCTCTCTACTGATACTCCAGTAAACTCCAGTGAACTAATTGTCTTACTACTCGTCAATTCCTATCACCTATGATCAGTAACAGAGACGTGACCGATCGCCCAAGTGGCTAATGAGCTGATCAGCGGTAAAGAGGATAAAAGTAAAAATCGCAAAACTTGGGAGTCTTTCCCGAACTTAAGGACTGGCCGAAACCGATCGAAATTGATAAAAGGAAAGTTTTACATATGTTTTGTAAGTGTGAAATAAACGCAGAAACGTATCCACCAAAATATTTGCCCTAGTGCTTGTTATTGAAGAAGCGCTTTATCGGCTGGTGGAGATGGCAACACTTGTTTGGTGTAAACATCATCACTACCGTCCCAAGTTGAAACACTGAGGCAAGGATGGCGGGAGATGGTGAAGAGTGGGACACATACCAACATGACACACGCCTGGCCTGTAAATACGGTAAAAAATGTTATCGAAAAAGTTTGGATCACCTGGACAAGTTCAAACATCCTCCCAAAAGGAAACAAGACGACGACAGTAACCAGAGAGAGGTAATGTGGGGAGCAGAGTTTAAAGGCGAAACCCATTTTGTTTACTAAAAATATCTTATATACATATTTTACATTTAGGCAAGTACAGGCTGCAAAATGTATCTGTACATGCCCCAGTGTTGGTCAGGTCTGGTCTTGAATGAGCTCACACTTGGTGCCGTCACAACACTGGCCACAGAACGGTCCGACTAATTACCCAAATGTAGCCAAATATAGTCGCAATGAAGTCAAATAATGGTCCTACATGAATAAATCGGACTGCTAATCACTTCTCGACGAGTATTTGGTATCAGAATTAGTCGGACCCCTGGCAGAATGTTTCGAGAGTTCACAACTCTTTGGTAAAAAATTTTTTCTTGAAAATTTTCTGAACGTTGGACAACAAAAAAGTATCCAAGCTGCAATTCCTCCACCCATTTCATTCTTTGGGTTTTCTTCCCTAGAAAATTTCCCTGACAATGTTTGGTGAACCTCAAGTTTGGGTAGGTTAAGTTAGGTTACATTAGGTAGATTGGTTAATTTTATGAGCTATGGATTATACTGTACTGTATTCTGTGCCGGTATGTTTTTTATGACATTTTTTAAAATATAATCGATTAAATTCTCCATAATTTCAGGATGAACAGAACCCTCACAAGAAACAGAAAGTAAACTCCAATAAAACATCAGCTCCCAATACTAACCAGAACTCATCAGATACAGAAGACTGTGTAGGGTCCACCAGTGAAGAGGGTCTATGTGAAGCTCCTGCTGCTGATGATGACAAAACTAATAAAGGTTATTACTCTTGAAACCAAGTTGAATAATTATGTTTTTGGTTTTGGTTTTCTAACTCATACACATGTTCAAATACCCCTAAAAAATCAAAATCAAAATACACAAAAAGGTTAAACATAGTGATATGAAGAATGTACTTACCTCTGTTAATGAAGGGGATGCATCTTGTTACTTCATTTCCTTGTCATAAACTTTGTTATCATAGATAGATATAACATAGAAGGCATAGGGATGTGTTATAACATTGGAGATATAGGGATGTGTTCCTGGACCTAAACAGAAGGGAGGGGGGTACAGTAGAAAAACATCATTAAATAACAAACACAAATATGGTTTATATTAATTGATGACCTCATTTCAAAACTTTTTAAATGCTTATATTTCACCTCGAGTCTAAACAATTAGATCCTGGACTGCAGTTCAGACTCAAGGTGTCTGATAGAGTAGCAAAACCTGGGGTGTTGGGAATCTTGAGTTATAATTTAGTTATGGTCAGGGATAATCAATCAGTTACCTCAGGCAGTGTTGATTATGGCATCACAAACATTTCTATGGCACGTAACATTGTCATGAAAGTGTTAATTATAGCTCTTTAGTTATACACTGTTTTTATTGGTCTGATGATGTATGTAACACATTATAATTATACAAATTTGCAGCCACTGATGATACGGATGATGAATTGCCTGCTCCCACATCTGAGGATTTTGATGAAGATATTGAAGTTCCTCCTTCACCAGAAGATGTACGAGACAACATGAAACAGAAGTTTCTCGTGGCAATGCCAGATGATTTCTTTGACTTCTGGGATTGTTGTGTACAACTGAATAAGGAAAAACCAGAAGGTAAGTCATTATAAGTATTGTAGTACAGGTATCATCATTTTGGTCAGCAAACTGTAAGACTTAAAACAAGTTAAATTCTTGAGTTTGCATTACAGTTGGTGCAGATTAACATTTTACCATCATCAGTGTAGCCCAACATCTTATGAGCTGATGTGAGGGATGACTTGATGGATATTCACTATAGTCTCTTATTAGATTAGTCAATTATATTGCTTATTTTCAGAGGCTTTGAGCACAGCTGGTCTGACACTAGTGGGTCCATATGATGTCCTCACTGGGAAGCTGAAGGGTATAAAACCTAGGAAAATATCCACTTATGTCTGTCATTGGCGCTATTTCTACGATCCACCAGAATTCATGGTACTGTATACTGTAAACGATTTTTGTACAGTAGCTGTAGTAAAATTCTCCCCCCAAATTAAAAGTAACTGTTCTATTTGATTTTTTTTTTTTTCAGTAATTGATAAAAGTTTTCGTGATGAATCTTCAGGAATAAAGCCCCTTCTCTTTCTTAGTCGTGTTTCCTCCAGGTACAGGTATACTGTACATACTGTAGATTGAAATTTATGCCCTTGGTAATTCATGTCATGAAATTGTATTATTCCTTCAGCAGTGTCCTTCATATTCTGCTGTCACATCCTAGGGCATATGACTTACACTGTCCTGGTCTAGTACAGCACCATATGACACACTTGTACATTACTTCCATTTCCTCACTGTTTTCTCTGAACATTTTTCATATGAATAAGATTTTACAACCAATTTCTTATACAAGGATATATTTGACACTTACAGACTGTGATCGCTGGTGATGAGAAGGAATACCACATTGGCTATTACCGTGACGACCCCCACGAAATGCCAGGTTTTGCAGGATCTATGTCATCCGTAAAGCGAGGAGTTATTAAGCCACTCGGGGAAAATGTCTTTGCTGCAGTTTGGTAAGTCTTTTATAGTTTACCTGTACAGTACTATAGAATTATTGAAGGAATTGAGATAAATTAAAAGTTGATCTTCTAACCATATGAACACTAGTTAGGTAGAATGAAGGAAGATATTCTCTTTACTTTTTCATCTCCTTTAAGTTTCACATTCTGTGGTCTCTTTACCTGACTTTCACTAAGGGATGCTACTTTTGTCATTTTATCTGACTTAAAGCTGGATGATAGCTACTAAGACTGCCACTTTGTTTATCAAAGTTTATAATATTGTAGTATATGTCATATGGGAATTTTCTTTTTTGGGACTTTAAGGTGTTAATATCACAGAGGTTTGTTAAAACCAGTTGTTGTCAGAATTTCCTCTTCAGCTTGAATGAGAAATGGCTTCCATTATATTTTACTGTTTATGGTACTCTTTAAATTTCTTGTTTAAATATCCAAAGTGAAAGTTTCAACAAATTAAGAGTGAAATCTACTATACAGTGATGAATGAATTACAAGCACTGCAGTGTAATGATGTATCATTGAGAGACTTTGACTGCTGTCATCAAGGCCATTACTGAAGTCAATGTGGGGTTGTGACATACAGTAAAGCATTTCTAGAAGGACTACAGCCCTTACTTCTGTACTATTGTGTTTTTGATTATTCAAGGGTCATTAATTCCCACAGGTTACTCGAATTTTTCAGTTGTGAACCCAGATCCTTCATCAACATGTAAAGTAGTACCTTTATATAAAATTTGAACTAAATCCATTTTATGACCCCGCGTTCCGAATGCCTCGGTAATAAGGTCAGGCAAATTTTTTACATCGAACGGCATTTTTTTTGGGGGGGGGGGGAATGGAAACTAACGTGTTTATAGTAAATAGTAAAGATATTCTATATTTTTAAGAAAATATATATAAAGGTGATTTAAAACTTACCGGAACAACAAAATTACCCTTTTTTAAATATTCTAAATATTGTACAGTACTGCCTGTTCTTGCTGTACTTACCAAAGAGATGCTGTGTATATTGTAATTCTGTTATAAACTCACTTGTGGATGACCTTCATCTGTTACATCAAGGTCAGGGGTTACAGAGGTGGTGTTGAGATTTGGTGTTTGGTTATGAAAATTAAATTAATATTGTGAGTGTGTAACATATATCCTACAATATGACCCCTCTCATTGGTGATCCATTCAGCTCACACCTGCGGGAGAAGGTGAAGGAAGAGAACCCTTTCAAGAAAACTTCACTCCAGAAATTATACAGCGAAGTTGAGTCATTTGCCAAGAAGAAAAATCACTCCCTGGAGGCAGAAACAAAAGGCATGAAACAAAGAAAAAAAGCTGTTGTTGCTAAAACCTTTCATGGAGCTGGCATCGTTGTTCCTTTAGATGAAGATGATAATGGATACAGAGAAGTTCCAGAAACAAATGGTAAATTTATTATATTTGTTGTCATTTACATAGCTAAATGCTTATCTCCCAAATTGATATTAGAATGGCACTTGTTAAGTCTTTACAAATGAGTCTACAGTTCTGTCGGTTAAAATGTCTGTATATTTATAGCTTATGTAGCTACCTCTCAGGCGACACACACTGTGGTATGAAGGCTACAAGGTCTGAGGGGCTCCAACAAATGACTGGCAATAAAAATAAAACAATGCCTAAGAGAGCTAACTTATTCAGAAAATATTCCCATGTTTGTAAATCCTTTCTGACTGAAACCATAGGACCCTAAAGAGTATTTTGTGGAGCATCAGTCACCACTAAGTCTGGAAGATTGAGAGGCTGACCACTGTATGTACTGTACTGTATTAACATGTATGTTCTGCAGTTGGCATGAACCAATAGTATGTGTATTTTTCAGTTTACAATTTAGTTGTCAGGAATAAGCAGTGTTGTAATAGACTTTGGGGATGAGGTTATCCTACAGTCTTGAGGACTGTACTGTACTATGTACTTTAATTCTAGAACATGAATGTATTATTGAAGTACAGATGTTGACACCTTGAGGAAGTGATATATGTTGAATTACGTTGGACATAAATCCATTAATAACTGGATTAAGTTAATTCTTACGTGTAGGAATCTTGTGCATTACTGTCGGTCATTGAACCTGAACTTTTTTTTTCATATTTCATAACTTTTTTTTTCATCAATAATTAGCTTACTAGCCATTCAGAAGGTTAGTCCATTCAGTATTAGTACGGAAGGAAGCCAGAGTCCAGGTAGTGAGGGTTACACTTGAAAATGCCCTTCTCATGTGTGTTCAGGTCGAGCAAGACTCAAACCCTTGTCATATTGGTGAGAGATACATGTGTTACCCCAGTACCGCCAACTTTGAGCTGCTAACTAGAATTTTATTTATGGTGCTTCCTACAAATTTCAATCTCCCCCTTACTCCTGGGATCATAACCGGAGTGAGGGTTGGGGTACTAAGGTCAGTTCACTCTGGACTGTGAAATATTCCCTTAACCTCCTCCCCTTTCTGGCCATAGACCTGAACTATTATTTTTTTAAAGGGAGAAAGAGTTTTTGGTATATTCTATATTATCATTGTCTTGCTTATCATCCATTCCTATTACAGCCTCATTGAGGAAGATGTTCCAGAAGGTCATTGATGCCAAAACTGACAAGCAGAGAGGGCAACACTTTGATGATGTGCAAGAAATAATAACCAATGTACAGTTTGCTAATGATGAGGGAGATCCTGGTAAGTGTATGGAACTTACTTGTAATGAATGTCTATCTATCTATCATAAATAAGTCATTTTAATACCTTGTACAGTGTTCCCCCAAAATAGTGATCAGTGTAACTTTATATCCACAGGTATGGGACTCGAGTTTGGGCTTGACATGTTTATGTTCGGCCATGAAGAATTTCACAAGCCTCTTTACCATGTCCTAAGTTTAGCATATGAAATTTTGGGAAGAAAACCTTACATTGACATATTGCAGGTAAGTGTCAACATATGAAGCTTCCTATGATATAAGTACAGTATAGCTGTGTCTTACCTTAGGAGTAGGAGTACTTTATTGGGGTCTTCTCTTTCACACCCTTTTCCATTTTATTGCTGGATGACCAGAACTAAAATCAAGTTGCTGCTTTCTCTCAAAATTCTGTCTTGTACATCGTATTGTTGCTCTCCTGTCATGCAGATACTTTCTATTTCCTTGGTGTACATGCACACACTTCAAAGGGTATCTTTGCAGTTTTGTGTTAGACAATATGACATGATAGACCAAGGATTTTGACAACAGGAGTCAGTGTTCATTTTGAAATTCACCGGACCCCTCCGAAATGATACTCTCTGGAGTGTGTGTACATCCCCCTCTCTACTAGTGCATCCTTCCATCCCTTTCTCACTTGCCATCTGCCACAGCACTTTCCTAAATGTACAGTACAGTAGTTCTGACAGACTGCAGGTTTTCAATACTGCATACAGTACAAGTATTGTAAATCATTGGCAGCTATGGGGTATACAGTGTAGAGGTTGAATTTTTTCTTGTTATAGAGAAATTGTAAGATAATATATTTTTCCGTTTTTAATTATTCCATATTATTACAGGCTCATCTGAAGAACAGACGACGAGGAACTAATTTAAGCATCTTGGAGATAGTTGAATAGATGTAGATGTCTTTGGTCCCCCTTTCTTTGCCTCCAAGTGAGCACTTATACAACTGGCACTAGTTACAATGATTTAACTGCATTAAAGGTTAGCACCATTACCTGTGGGCATTAAAATCACTAGGGTACAGTTGTGGACATAAAGAATGCAGCCGGCAGGGAGGGAGGGAGCTGGTCTATGGGAAGGTAGGGGTAGGTGGACACTTGGTATGTTGCATATTGGTGGCAATTAAAAGTGTGATTTTCTTTCCACACCACAAATTTATTTTTTTCGTTTGATTATAAGGTAGGAGCAGCTTCCCTCTCTGCTGAATTCTTTTTGTCCACAATTGCCCATATAGAGTATGTACTGTAAAGTTGGCCTGTCTAACTGTTGAACAAAAGGTTATCATGTTCTTAGTTGAGGTTTTGGTGGTTTGAATGTGTAGTGAGTCCCTGTACTGTATATTGTTTTTTTAAATTATGTATTAATTCTAAGTTATAATGTTTTTGTTGAATATGCCCATTTGTTAAAAAGTGGCTTGCATTATTAGTTATTTGTTAAAAAAAAAAATGGGTATTAATTTTCGTAGTTGGGTCATGTTCATCCCTTTATATTTGGTGATAAAATTTACTTAAAATTTTTGTTTGTTTTCGAGTGTCACTCACTTTGAGGTGAAGAATTGTGTGTAAAAAAAAAATAATGTGGCAAGTTTCCTTGGTGAAGTTGATGACTGGCCATCTGGTTACTGAAACTAAATAACAATAGGTTTGTTTTCAACTTGAATTGGCATCTGGTGCCTTGACAGATGGAATATAGTTCCTGGGAACTCAGGACTTGTTCAGCATGCCATTTCACTTGATTTTATTTTTTATCATTAATGATTACATTATTAGTGTAATGAAAAATCTGTGGAAATATAATTTAGTATTGTTTTACACCTTAGAACTTAATTATGCACCTGTAAATCACATTAATTAATAGGAGCGTAGTAGCAGCATGTAGTGTTAGCAGTAGGATTACTGGTAAACAAATTGTTGGAATGCTTGTGATATTCAAATAAAAAAATCTGTGAAGTAGTTTTAAAGGGAGAATTAAAGCAGTGTAATGTTTTTCACTACACAATACACTGTACTGTATTGTATGAATATGTACACCTCTGAACAAAATAGTTGAATGACATAACGTGACTAAACTCTGGTCACTGCCTCGTAGACAGTCAACTTGTGCCATATTCACTACTTACTGTGTTACCAAATTGACAGTACATCTTTGTACAAATACAAATCATTATAGGTGAACAGTAAAGAATTACCTCTTACTTTGCTTCAATAAATGTATTGATACTTTACATTTTAGACACTTAATTACCTCCAGAGATTCGAAGCCTTTCAATGAGGTATTTGTGTACTGACCCAGACTATGTCAGATAAAAGTACTCCACATTATATCTGTGTCCACAGTCTAGGGTCATCACACCAATCTTCAGTCATATAAGGATCAGGTGTACAGACATCATCAATGCCAAGCTTTTCTGTTTACCTCCAAAATAAATTGTAGACCAGTCAGCCATTATGGGAAAGAGAGAGAGAGAGAGAGAGAGATGATCCAGACTGCCGTGTTTGGCCCACCGCCCACAGTTCCTGAACGGATGACGTGAATGTTTACATCTGTGAAACGATCCTATAGACAAGTAAAGGCACATTTTTGTCATCCCAGTGATTAAGAACTTCTTGATTGTTCCCTGAGGCTGACTAAAACATTCTTAATCAAGATGGTCTCGCCTTAAATCGGTGGAGAATTATAAACATACAAGGCAGTGGAGCGAGTACAGTACCAGCTGAGCAGTTCCTGTATTAGTCATAATTACATCAGAATTCTTAGACCACATTCAAGCAGAGTGTTTAAATACTTCCACACTTAGATAACTGCTATAGCATCATTGTCATCTCCTGTGTTAAGAAGAATCGACATTGCTAAGATCTTGTGAAAGGTAGTTTGCAAGCACTAATGGACTAAAGTTTATTTGAATGTTAAAAAGCATAAATTTAATTCTGCTTGTGATAGCCAGAAATTTTTACTTTTTTATCTGGATTTCCAGGGTTAGATCTTGACAGTTAAGCACAATATTCAAGTATACTGTAGAACTACCCATTTTCATTTAATAGGTGATTAAACATTTTCAATTAACAAAACATTTTTGCCTTACACGGATTATGGAAACTGAAATTAAACACAGGTAAAGTTCAATAGAAAGTTATTACAAACAAGACATAGATACAGTAATGCCTTTGGGTACCTTAAGGGTTAATCATCAGCAAAGAAAGAACATAGGTACTGTACTTTGAACTTTAATTCCAATTTCATTTGAAACAAAGAAAAAATTGACTGCTTGTTTAAAATACCCGGTATGTAAATATTACTTAAATAAATTTTTATAGCTACTACAGTACTTGGTAAATCACAGTACTGTACTGTACTGAGCTTGTTAGGGTAGATAGTTTACTAACCACTTGTGTACTGGGTCCCCGATGTGCTGAAAAAAAATGTGGCATTTGCCAAATAAAATATTAACTGGAACTTCAGTAGAATCCAAAATACCATGAAAAGGTAATTTCTTTTAAAACAAATTAAGCTTACAATTCTTTACTACTCTCAGAAAGAGTTCATGCGAAAAGAAATACTGTACTGTACAGTACGTTCGACCGTTCGTACTATTCAACTACACCCATACAAATGGATGGTATTTAAAGAATGACAATTATCATTCACTTGTGAAAAAATACTGTACCCATATAAAGGAGATCTTGTTTTAGAACCTATAAATATCATTCAGCTAAAATAAAAGTAACCACACATCTGTATTCTGTGATAGGAACTACATTTAACCAAACAAGGTCTAGACATTGTTGTGAAAACATGAGTATCATACATGACTGTCTCCCCCATCACTTGTTTTGGACGGGCTGTATTGGGTCATCCACATATACTGTTCATTCCATATTGGTTCTGAACCACAGCTGTCCAACCGAGGTCAGTAACTGGCTTGAACATAACAAAAACTCAAAACTAGCCTGTTTCTTTTCTGATGTACGGTATGAAAAACGAAGTATCGCGCTAAGTACTTTGTAAAAAAATAAAAATAAAAAAACCTTACCGAACCTACATTTACTGCATAGTAGTCACAAAGGTATTTGACCTGAAGAGGGGTGCAAGTATTCAGTATTTGGAGTACAGTACTGTATATATATATATTATTTTTCCGAGTAGTTTGCATCGCTTAGAGAATGCTTGAGGGTGACTGAACTAGGTAACTTATCGTGTAAGATAGTTTGACAGTTCGGTGGTTATGGCCGCGTGCAGCCCACACCACTGTGACGTCACTCCATCTAGTTTTGATTGGCTGGTTCAGGGAAGGAAAATTAGTTGATTCTTCCATCATCCAGGGGAAGGATGCTACCTACATCTACTCCCGTGTTATACTGATCATCCATAATTACGAAGGTGGAAAACTTACTTGAAAATTAATTACCATCCTAGAAATATGGATGTAGTACAGGTTTTGCTATTCGCAAAATATATAGTGATCAAAACTAGACCCGTTATCTTGACAAGTTATTATTTTCATTAACAAACGCCTCACGGACATATTCATACAGTAGATGATAATATTACGTGACAACATGACTTGTATACTTTTACAATCTTAAGTTTTCATAATTAAATGGTATATTTAATAAATCGCTGCTGGTATTGTAGATGATGGTGGCTGGTCCTGCACTGCTGTACCTAGGAAGATAACTCCCAAATTGAGTACACAAGAGGAATTTAGCATCAAGTAATACTCGACTGTACACTCCTACTTGTATACTCTACTCCTTGACAGCATTAATGTAAGTACTGACAACTTATTTACCTTTTGAGTGCCTATAATCTTAATTTAAATCGCTCTTTGCCCTTCTATAGCATAAACTTAACACATAATTGAAGTTCTAATCTCTCGTGGTATGTGAGGTGTTTAAGTGCCATCACCAGTTTGGTAATCCTCCTTTGGACGTTCTCAATCAATTGTCAGTCTTTAGCAAACTTCAGGCACCAAACAGACTGCCCCAGAATGCGAGTATTACAAGTTGGGGAGCACCTTACCTTTGAAAAGCTTTATTAGAGACGGACGATCAAAGTATAGTACACACACCCACATTGAGAGGAAAATGACTCCAGGATTTGAACATTCTTTTCATCTTTATTTGTAGAAACATACAAAGAGCGAGTGAACTAACTACTGCAACCATGCTACATATATTTGGTTAGCTCACGAGCACACACATGTTAGTTACGGTGTGGGTTCACTACCCAGCAAAACTCCTCCGGTTTATTGAAATACAGCAAACTCCTACTGCGCTGTGAACTGAACACACCAAACTTCTCCAGTGTTGTAACCATACGACACCCAACATTTACCTGTCCAGTGGTGTTTGATGATAATGGTAATGACAGTATTGGTGATAATGATGGCAACATTGATGGTTGTAGTGGTGATGATGGTTGTAGTGGTGATGATGGTGGTATGTGGTGATGGCTGTAATGATAGTATTGCTTAGTGATGAATGATGGCGATTGTTGATTAGGGTGGTGTTGGAGATGGTGGTGATAGTGTCTTTGATTATGGTGTTGATGATGGTGATAATATTGCAAGTCATGGTAGTGATAGTTTTGATGATTGTAGTGTTGGAGATGTCGATAGTGGTAATAGTAGTAGTGTTGGTGATGATGGTACTGGACTACTGGTGATTAGTGTTAGTGATTCTCCTAATACTTGTGACGAGGATGATGATAATAGTGAGGATAGTCAATAACAATACTACTTTTCACTTGAGTAAACATCCTCCACCACTCTCTCCATCCTCCAACACTCCCTCCATCCTCCACCACTCTCTCCATCCTCCAACACTCCCTCCATCCCTCTCCACCACTCTCCATCCTCCACAACTCCCTCCATCCCTCTCCACCACTCCCTCCATCCCTCTCCACCACTCCCTCCATCCCTCTCCACCACTTCCTCCATTCCTCTCCACCACTCCTTCCATACCCCTTCACCACTCCCTCCATCCCCCTTCACCACTCCCTCCATCCCTCTCCAACACTCCATCCTCCACCACTCCCTCTCCCCACAACTCCCTCCACCCCTCTCCAACACTCCCTCCATCCTCCACCACTCCCTCCCTCCATCACTTTAAACACCGTATCTTATCCCCAACTTAACCCTCTTTAGGCTCTCTCGGTCACTTGATTCTACCTCCATTCTCGACCCTGCCTTTGAATGCAACTCAGGCTTCGAATCTAACTGTGGCTGCGGTTTGGTTCTACTGCTGAAGGAGATGCCGTAGTAGGTGAGACCGAGGGATGGGTGGCCTCAAGTACCCAGTAGATGGAGAAATAGCAGGAGTAGTAGTAGTAGCGGCTGCATCCCCCTTACTACTGAAGACCATTCCGCTCCTGTAGCAGTAATAAGCGAGGCATGATGTAGCTTGTGCGTTAAATGGAGTGTGTGTGGGGGGGGGGGTATTCATTATCATTATTAGTATGAGTGTTATTTTATTACTATTATTATTAGTAGTAGCATTTTTTGTTTATTTTGATTTTCTGTTTTATTATTGTTATTATAAAACAATTTGGTGGACTATTATGGATCTGTGTAAGCCGTGTGTAATGTGGGCTATTTTTAGAGTTTCAGCGATAATTTTGGAAAGTTTAGGTACTGTGGAAAAGTTTTAAATGCAGGAGTGTACATGCCTTGGTAATTCCCATGGTAAGAAACCTCGCACGAATGGGCTCATGTGACTTAAAATACGTGTATATGATTTTATTATTTGGCAACTTTTTTTTTTTATTTAGGGAACTTTCATAAGCAGTATGTGTGTTACAAATGACTGTTCAGTAATCCGAATAGACGCATTATAGAAAGGCTTCTTGTCATGGGATATATATCACTGTTTACACAACATATGAACGTTATCCATGTGCTAGGGGCCACTGACCACCTGTAGAGGCACCCTCACGCGGGGACGTCTGCATATAGTTGCCGTCGGTGATGATAAGCTCGGTGGAGACCCTGTATACGTGGAGGATAGAGGCAGTACACCGGAGCACCAACACGCCCTCCCTGAAGTGATGCGCGCGCAGCCACATGTGGAGGCCCGACCACGCTGACACTCGCCCCTCGCCGTCCCACTCTCCTGGATACGTCACCACTATCTCTCGTGGTCCTCCTGCCTGTCACGAGTATTGTAGTGAATCCTAAGTGTTCTCTAATGCACTTGTAAACTAAAATGGTCTGTCTGATCATCCCTCTGAAGGACTATTTTGGTCTGAACTGGCGCTTGTCCCTCCCTCCCTCTCTCCCTCCTGTAGTTTCTACTCACCTGGAGGCCGTTGATATCCCAGGTGAGGGCCGTGGGAGGATAGGAGAACGGGGAGGAACAGTTTAACAGCAGAAGATCTCCTACGTGGTAATTTCCGCGCTGACCCGTGATGCTGGGACCGCGGGAGGGAACATCTGTGGATGATGTTCTTGATAATAATGGATCACCTGAAGATTATCAACGCACTAATGCTAAACCCAACATAATCTAACCTAACCAAACCACCAGGTAGTTGTAGGGTGTTTAATCATCAGGTAAAATAATTCAGGTGTTCAGGTGATAAAAACTAACGATGATAATAATAATAGAAATAATAATTATAATAATAATAATGGTAGTAATAATAATAATCATATACAGTAGTAATAAGGATAGTAATTATACCTGTAGTTTGATAGATAATTGAGTCCATGTTAGAGACATACAAAAGGAACACGAGTATTATTTTTTTATATCAATGTCTCAAATTATTAAATGCTAACACTAAAGTCTACTGTACTAGCCGGACACATACACACATTTCGTCTTGTCCGTTAAAAAGAGTCTTATCATTACATAACCACTTGTCTTGTACGGAGTTTCCCGCCTCTTGTATACGTAATATATATATAAAAAAAAATTATCCATGGAATTTTCTGAACAAATTTTAAAACCATTAGCTAAGTGAATACAGATATGCTAGGGACGCGCAGCTATCCTCAGTTGGGGATAAGATAAAAACACCCGACTGAGTTAGTGTCGTGGTGCCCGTACGTTACATTTTACCCTTTATCTGGTAAGTGAGAACGCGTCTAATTGGTTCAATAAATCTACGCCACAAAGTTTGCCTCCCAGATAGCGGCGAAATTGCGCTTCAGATTTTAACGTAACACGATGCGTTTTCTCATCTGGTTGTGGAGAAAAATAAAAGGTATGAATCTTCGGGAGGACGACCCTGATCGGTTTTATTTGTGAGTTACGTTTGGTTTAACTTTTCCATAATCGGTGCTTTATATATTTGTTCGTATTATTTTAAAGTAAAATAGCTGCTTAACACAGTACCTACACACTACAGTTACTTTCACCAGCGTCAGTAATAAAAAAAATAGGGATAAAACAGCAAGAGTCAATTGGAGTTCTTTCCCGTTCGCCAGCAGCTGTTCAGCCAATCAGAACGCGGCGAAGCATTAAAGAAAACGGAAATATGACCGCCATAAACTACACCATTAGCGTGGGATCTGAAAATGCTGAAACATCGTAAAATTCATTTCCTGATTACTCCGGGCTTTTAGGGAGACAAATTCACTACAAGGAGGTGAATTAAGCTTCAAGTATTTATGACCTTGACGCCGCTGCCAATACCGTACAGTATCTTGTTGTTTGACTTCTATTTAAGCGTTTCGCATCTCGGGTGGGGGGTAGTGGTAGGCCGTTGAATGACTTGCAAGATATTTATAGAACTTAGGTAATCATTGATGAATATTGAATATTTAGTCAGGTGTCTTGTTGGTTTATTTACATTGGTTTAGGTTTGATTAAATTTAAGAGTTTAATTTTGATGCAATTTGGTGGTATTACATGTTTTGAGAGAGAGCGTTCAGTTATCAGTATTACACATTCCCGTCATGTTATTTATAGTCAGGCACAAACATAAATGTATGCATACAACTACAAGTATACATACACAAAATACTCACATGAATATCGCACACATACAGATATACAGTACATAACAAACACACACACATTAAGCATGAACTCATAAATTCACACGAAGTCACATGAGCATCACAGTACCAAACAAGTCAGGTACTGTGTGTGTGTATAAGCTACCCACCCACGACTGTCATGTTGTCCTGCTTCGTGTCCTGCTCGAAGGTGGTTGCCAGGAGTTCACAGCGGAGGATGCCCGAAGCGCGATGATCCACCGTCAACACCACCTCGTTTAATGTCGACTCTTGCACCTGTGGGAGACGATGTGGGTGATGCGAGTGCTGACGTACAGGTCGTGACAGCCCTATACAGGTCGTGACAGTCCTATGCAGGTCGTGACAGTCCTATGCAGGTCGTGACAGTCCTATACAGGTTATATACAGGTCATGAAGGCTATATACAGGTCATGAAGACTATATTTAAGGTTTCTATAATAATTTTTGTATTGGTATAAATGATTCCTTAGAAGAAGACGGCATTCAGTGACTCTTAGACCAGTTTATAATAATATTTCTGGGTACTGATGAGTGGCGGGTGCGGGCCAGATGGTGAGGCGTCGACCAAAACACGACCAAGTAATCAAAGAAAGTGGTACAGTATCTTTGCCTGACTTCCCTAAACTGCAGCCAGCCAGCCGTTCCACAACACCTGCCCTAGCCGCTGCTTCACTTCACCTCAATGAATTAATGTAAATGATAACTTTTATTTTGTGCCTTGTCTAGTGCACGAGACTTTGAGTTAATTACTGTAATTATTGCGGGGAATAAGTGTGAGCGTGTTTCTTTAGTCCCCCCATTAACGGTGAGAGAAAATGGACCAGAAAATTAAATGTAGTTTCAAAATTTCCGTCATTGGGGTAAGGGGAATAGGGAGGGTGGGCGGTTAGGTTAGATTAGTGTTGAGATGGTTAAACTTAGGGTAAAATAAGGTGTGTGTGTGTGTGTGTGTACGTCCGCTACTCACATGCACCACAATGCCTCGGACGGGGTAAACAGACTTGGGGTGAGAGTTTGATGGAACGAAGTTGAAGAACATTTGTTGATCTTTCCACCAAGTGAGAGAGTAGAGGGCGTCCCCGTCCAACCTGAAGGTGCAGGAGAGACGCACGGTGTCCCCACTGAGGGCTGTGTGAGGCACGTCTATCCCGGTGATGTGTAGAGATCTGCTCCTCCCCACTGTGTGTCGGGGAGAGAGCGTGAGGGAGAGACAGCGTGAGGAAGGGATAGAGAGACAGCGTGAGAGGGAGGGAGAGGGAGAAATAAATAAACGAAGAATAAGAAAATGGAGAATTATCAAAAATACGATATAAATATAGCCAACATACAAGTTCATTACATTAAACTATATATTTTTATTTATTTATTGAGTTGACAAAATATTGTTACTGTCAGAAGATACAAAAGGAGGACAGTTGGTCACGTGACTTACGGAGAAGAGAAAGAATGGCTATCAACAGCCAGTGGATCAGGCCTCCCATTGGTCGCTTCTGATGAGGTGTAAGCCAATCAATGAACCCGGAGGTTTCCGATTTCTGGATATCGGGAGCGTTGGGATTGGTCACTTCTCGACCAATCGGAGAAAGGATTTGACAGTTGAGAGTCACTTTCAACCAGTCAGAAGACTCGCTAATCGACAGTTCTCGACCAATCAGCGAGGTCCATAACCGGCACCTTTTTATAAGTACAGGTGGTCAGCAGGCGTCTCGCTACGACCACTCAGCAGGGGTCACACCTAGACCAATAATAGTGTACTCGCCAATTACCAGCCTGAAATAGAGTAACATTTCAGTTTAATGTTGTAAGTTTGTTCACATAGACTAGATAAATATACAGAGCGATTTAAAATATCTCACGAGGGTATATGTGAATAGAAAATATTATATAAAAATCCCTTTAAAAACCTCTCACTCTGACAAGGTTATGGGCAGTAAATGGCGTGTTCTGTTTTCAGCCGAGGGTTACAGTTCATACAAGGGCAGATGTAGGAAATGACCAAGCTCAGCCGTATAGTATAAACACAGCGAATTATACAGTGATGCAGTAAAATTGTTAAAAGGTAACCGGATGGAATAAGCTAACGCATTTGGTAGACAGTAAAGATGTTCTGGGATATGAAGAAAATGATGTCTTTCACCTGGGGAATATGCAGTACAGTACACGTATTGACTGAAGAAACGAGATCCTAACCTGTATAAAACCAACTTAGTGTTGTGATGTTGTTAATGTACATAACCTAACCTAACCTACTGTCTCCTGGGGCTTACGTCACGTATCAGTCAGGTTAAGATAGTGTGAGCTTTTCTTCTAAGTTATTTTGAGAGGAATTATTGGACCATTTTATAAGCTGAAATTTGATTTTGAGAGAAAGTGGACATTGATGCTTACTTTGAATTAACACACATACACACACACTGTTGTCACATAATATAGGTAGAATGTGTACAAGATTAGCGAGCGACGGTTCAGATTGGTTAAATTAGACCCTGTACAGTATTTCGGCGGCTAAAACGTTAAGAAAGGTCTCAGGAATATGAAGGATCGGATAATTTCATAGACTCTGTAATCTCCACAAAGAAAAATTGTATATCGCGTGAAATATTTTTCTTAGGCGGTAGCTTCCGTGTGAACGCTAGTCGGAGCTGGCTGACGTATATACATTGTGTCGCTGCATAAAAGAATATTATCCAGCGAGTTTTTGGCACTAACAAAAATTATAAAAATTTCGGCCGATGACAAACAGTATATTAAAGATTTTCAGAAAAAAAAAACCATGATAGACCATTCATGTTATGGGTAGCGTACAGTATTATATAACCTGCCTCTAACTACCACAACACACGCCAGAAACATGTTTGAACGCTCGAGAATTACGTGTTAAATCCCTACAGTAACTACGAGCTGGCTCCACACAACGACCGTTCTATTACACCCACCTCCTCTCTCTCCTCCATCAAGGGTATTTCAGTTAACAGCAATTAATGAAGAAATTTTGACGTCATTTACTTTTTTTATCTTACCTTACAAATGTCGATTCTGGATGACGGCGTCTGGTCTGAGTAATTAGTTCCTCATACACTTGGTGGAGAAGTGTAGTGTAGTGTAGAACAGCAGTGACTGGAGAAGCTATAAAGATGTTAACCAATTGACCAGTCGTGTTCCAGGATAATGGTTAACCAATGCGGTAAGGGTTATGTCCGATCATCTTGGGTTATTCCCTGACATTGGGACATAGAGTATAGCTTGGTAACTGTTTAGTGGTTGTCGAATAAAAAAAATATGACCCTGTACATACACACACACACATATATATATATACGCACACACACACACACACACACACATATATATATATATATATATATATATATATATATATATATATATATATATATACGCACACACACACACACACACACACATATATATATATATATATATATATATATATATATATATATATATATATATATATATATATATATATATATATATATATATATATATATATGCACACACACACACACACAGGAGTAGGCCATTAGACTTAATTTTGACAAACATAACAAAAGACCAACACGAGGAGAGAGAGAGAGAGAGAGTAATGAGCACCGTGAGCACCAGACCATTGTGTCGGGGTTTAAATTTCCGGCAGTTTCAAATAGAAAACGTTATATGTTACCTCACAACAGGAACAATTAACTATGGAACACCACTGACGCGCACACTGACTAACAAACCGGTAAGTTCAGTAGTGTTTTCCAAGCTTTAAATATGTTGCCACGACCCGCCCGCCCCGCCCGCCCCGCCCCGCCCGCCCCGACCCGCCCCTGACCTACTCCTTCTAAGTAGCGCCCTATAATATAGTTCTCGCTGTACCTCGTCTGACTCCTGTAACATAGCTCCCTGCTTGTACTGTATCCCGTCTGACTCCTGTAACATAGCTCCCTGGTTGTACTGTACCTCGTCTGACTCCCTGTAACATAGCTCCCTGCTTGTACTGTACCCCTCCTGACTCCCTGTAACATAGCTCCCTGCTTGTACTGTACCCCGTCTGAGCTTTGTATCACCACATGACAAACGCCACCTACCACTCATTAGCACTATGATATATAACTATATTTCCTGCGTCACGTGATATATGAGGGGCTTAAGATTTATTATTTGTGACTGATGCTCACTGTAATGCCTGGGCAGAGTTACTTAACATTGGAGGCAAATTCTACCTCTAGTTAACCACATTCATTCAGCGTCTAGTGAGTAGAATGATCGAGTGAGTAGAATGATTACGGTAGCTAATGACGGATAATGATAATATCTAATCATTTTGTTCTCTTGATCAGCTGGTTATGGAGTACAAGGGCCATCACGGGCTGTTGTTATCGAGGTATGTTAGCTTAGTGTTATGGTCGTTTGTGGTGTAGTGAAGTTGTCGTTCATGTGACGTATTGGGGTTGTCACAGTTGTTATTTAATGGTTATTTTTTGGCCGCAGTGGTAATTTAAGAGTTATTTGCCACCACAGTTATAAGGTGATATTTGTTTATTTATTTGTTATTTTATTATATTATACCCTGATATAGTTTCAGTGATGGGAGTTTCGACAAATAATATTTAGATTATGAGAGAGATCCCAAATGTGTGTACTGTGCTTATTTTTTACACACACACACTGTACGCATTGCACCTTATTAATTAGCACAGGTATCCCACTAATTAAGAACTATGGGTGGTTCTTCAGTGAATTTTATTATAAATACGACCACTATTATTACTATTACTTGACTGGCAGTATAACAAGAGCTGGGGGTGAGATATTTGGCCAGTTTGAAAAGTTAGGAACACCTTAATTGACAGTAGATTTTCTAAATTAGATTTTGGGCCTAAATCCTATTGACCCGTGTGTCTGGCCAAACGTCACTATAGTCCCACCACCTGTGATTATTATTGAAGGTATAACAGGTATATAATTTCACCTGCTGTTCTCGTCACTAAATTTAATAAACAAGTACTGTACTAATCACCTTGAGAGTAATATTTGCCACAGGTACAATAACAATTAACCTGGAGATTACTGTAACCTAACATAGTACAGAAACATAATATATTCTGTCAAGGTACAAACATATTGGGGTCAGGTTTAATTTACACAATTGGGTTTTAGGAAGGAAAATTTGGTTAGTTCTGGTAATATTCTCAATCTTCAAGTTTATATTTCTTTCTCTCGCAGTTGATAGAAAAATGAGAGTTAGTGGGGGGTGGGGTGGGGTGTGGGGAAAAGGGTGGAGGGGAGCAACACCAGGTGAAATATCGCAGGCAATAGCTCTCTGTTTTATATTTCGACCTGACCTGCAACATTACTCTTGAACAATGACCGCAGCTAAATTTGCCGCCACTGAAAAAGCTATATTTCATCTTTTGCTGCCGAACGCATTTATATATATCACACACCTATGATCCTGAAAACTGGAGAGAGGGGAAAGAGAGCGATAGTGGCAGGTGGTTCCTTTCCTCTCTGTCTGCCTCCACTAGAGTCAGGGTACACTAAAGGGCTAACATGACGTCACCTAGATACCTGAGATGAAATGTTATCAACTCAACTTCACCTGAATACCTGTGTGTGTATTGAGATGAAAGGATAATTACTAGCCTGGTAATATTTGGTGAGAAATTTGATGAAAAAGTAATGGAATGAAGTTTGAGTTTGAACGTTGAAGGAATAATAATTAATATATATATATATATATATATATTTTTTTTTTTTGCTGTGAAAGGCTCGAGAAAATAGTGTGTTGTTGAGACTAATAATAGCAGTTTATTATTTACTCATGCTAGTAGACGTAGGTGTGTGTGTGTGTGTGTGTGTGTGTGTGTGTGTGTGTGTGTGTATGTGTGTGTGTGTGTGTGTGTGTGTGTGTGTGTGTGTGTGTGTGTGTGTGTGTGTGTGTACAGTCTATAGGCATTGAGTCTATATTTATATTGCTGGAGATCTGAAAAATATACGAACGATAACAGAACTGCACGTGTCGTAAATAGAACACACACACACACACACACACACACACACACACACACACACACACTTGCATGGTCTCGATTCTTTTTCTTGCTTCTGTCCAAATTTAGGTTAAGTTAGGTTAAGTAAGACTAAGTTAAGTTAAGTTAAGTTAGGTTAAGTTAAGTTATCCGTTGTTTACCTGTGCTATAATTTTTCCCTTGGTGCATCAAGTGTACTGCCAGCCCAGGTGTTATTAATTAAATAACCGATAACTTTGCCAGAAAAAACACACACACCTCAAATTACGTATTGTTGTTAGGTATTAATGTTGGAAGTGATGAATTGAATTTAAAGTACAAATGTTAGAGGTTATACTGTGTTGCTGATTCTGTATTTTGTTCATATTAATACTATTATGTATGTATGTATGTATGTATGTATGTATGTATGTATGAATGAATGTATGTATGTTGTATTGTTGTTTAACTTTGTGGTATATCCAGTAAGTTATGTATATTCTTGTGGGAGTGAGTGAGTGTGTGTGTGTGTGTGTGTGTGTGTGTGTGTGTGTGTGTGTGTGTGTGTGTGTGTGTGTGGGAGTGAGTGTGTGTGTGTGGGAGTGAGTGAGTGAGTGAGTGAGTAGTGAGTGAGATGTCACAGGATTCAATTATTTTTAGGTCAAAAATCCTCAAATATCCATAACTCTTCGCTGAAAAAAAAAACACCATGCAAATTCACGAAAGAAGATTGATGGAGCTTACATTTTGGTGTGTGTGTGTGTGTGTGTGTGTGTGTGTGTGTGTGTGTGTGTGTGTGTGTGTGTGTGTGTGTGTGTGTGTGTGTGTGTGTGTGTGTGTGACGCCTCCCACCCCCTTTTAATGTGACAGGCCAGGCGAAGATGACGTGTTTTTCGGGGTGCTAGAAATATGTGACTGTAATACTGATGTGATATACTGTGGAGAAATATCTTTGTTGTCTCTGTGATTTATGATTCTAGTAAACACACACACACAGACACACACACACACACACACACACACACACACACACACACGGTACAGAATTTACCCCCAAAATGAAATAAAAGACAATCTCTGGTATAAATGTGTAGTAACCTGTGTGGTCGTTTCTGTATAAGAAGAAGAACATAAGAAAAAAAGGAGTCTGCAATAGGCCGGTTGGCCTGTGCATGGCAGCTCCTGTCGAGAGTTACAACCACTCTTTATCATCCATGAATCTATCCAGCCTCCTTTTGAAACTTTCCAGAGTTCCCGCACTTACTACAAAGTTGCTAAGCTTGTTCCACTCGTCCACCACCCTATTTGTGAACCAGTTTCTTCCTATCTCCCTCCTAAACCTAAACTTATCCAACTAGAATCCGTTGCTCCGAGTCCTATCCTGCTCGGATATTATAAGAACTTTATCTATATCCCCTTTATTGATTCCTTTCACCCACTTAAATACTTCTATCATATCTCCCCGCACTCTTCGTCTTTCTAGGGAATGCAAGTTAAGTTTCTTTAACCTATCCTGATATGGAAGGTTTCTAAGTCCCGGAATCAGTTTCGTCATTCTTCGCTGCACCGACTCTAGTGAATTTATATCCATTCTATAATAGGGGCACCAGAACTGAACCGCATAATCGAGGTGAGGCCTGACTAGCGCAAGATATAGTTGCAATAAGACCTCTGCACTCTTATTACTTATGTTGGAAGTAATGTTTGTATGTGGTGTAATGATCAGCATTCTCGCCTCACAAGCTTGCGGACCCCAGTTCGATCCTCGGGCAGAGTGAAACTGTGGGCAAGTTTCTTTACTCCATTTGCCTCTGTCTACCCAGCAGTAATTGGGAACCTGGATGTTAATCGATTTGCGGATCGTGTTCCGGGGTAATGGTTAGCCAGTGCAGTTGGCGAGTTGTTCGGTCTTCTCGGACTATTCCTTGACACTGGGTCATGCAACTCGTTAACTTAGGGTGTGGTTGTTGTGTTGGCGACAGCTTCTTCACCTTAAACAAATTCACACCTAGGTGGCCCTAGGGCCGGCCATCCTCGATTTCGAGGGCTTCTATTATTATGTATGTATGTATGTATGTTTATGTGTATGTGTTCGGATTAGCACGCACAATCCACAATATGCCCACGATACTGTGATGTTTTCTCAACCCGGCAAAAGCTGGCGTTGGGTGTACCTCTGATATAGTTGTTTAGGAAGATACAGGCAGGTGGGGGAGGGAGGGAGGGATGCTGACTGGGTGGGTGGGTGAGAGACTTAACCATCCTCTCTGGCTAGAAACTTTAACTACCTACCGAGGGCGCCACAAGTGAAATTACCTGGGATGAACCACAAGCTCTTCCACAGGTGAGGTTGACAGACTTACTGGCCCGGGGGATGACGTTCACGAGATGGGTTTTGGTGGACGTAATTTGTTAAAGTTACGACAATTAGTTAGGGGTAAAGATTTTTTTTTTTACCTTTTTTGAGAGGGAGGGATCACATGAAGATTAGACACCCGCAGCATATTTCACCTGATGAATAAAAACCTGACCTTACCTGACCTTGCCTGACCTGACCTGACCTTACCCAACCTAACCTAACCTAACTTAACTTGAAGGTGAGAACTATCGTGTTTATATGGTAAAGTGAGTCGATAATACTGAGAAAATGTGTATAAAGTGGGATTTAAAACGTAGTGAAATGCCGTAATTGGCGCTTTAAATATTTCAAGTGAGTTTAATTAATTGGAATCGTTCTTTCATTCTGTCAAATTCTCTTCTGTCACTCTCACACTACTTTTCCTGTACCCTCTTTTTCCCACTTTCTCTCTCTCTCTCTCTCCCTCCCATGCTGTCATTTATCTCTCCTCTTACCTACACCCTTTTTCTCCGTTTCCCCTCATCCTTTTCTTATATTCTCCCGTTTTTCTTTCTTTATCACTTTTGTTTCTCGCTCTTCCATTATACTCTATCTCTCTCTCTCTCATCCCAACTTCACTCTCTCCCATTCCCCCTCATTCTGCGGTGCGTAATTCCGTCTCGGGGTGGGGAAGAATTTTTCCAGGTTATGTAGCGGCGCCCTGTAGCGAGGTGTGTTGACAATTTCAGAGACGAAGGCACAAAAAAGACGCGGGGCTCCTCCTTCGTTTACCTCCGTTGTTGAGTAATGTCGAAAGTTGCTCCAAATCCTCAGGTGTGCATTTGGATTTACCGGAGAGAGAGAGAGAGAGAGAGAGAGAGAGAGAGAGAGAGAGAGATTTTAGTACGAAGAAAGAAAGACAATGAAAAAAGACGTAGATAGAAAGGAAATGAAAAAAAAGAATGAAAGTAAAAAATTAAAATAAGAGAAAAGAGACTGAAAAAAAAGATAAAGAATGAAAGAAAAGGAAAAAGTGGAATAAAAAGAAAACTGAAAATATTACAAAGAAAGAAAAAATAAAAGACGAAATTAAGAAAGAAGAAAGAAAAAAATACCACCTCGGTGACACTGCCCGGTTGTCAAACATTGGAACTTTCCCCTTTATTTCCTTCATGTATTCACCCGTTACTAGAATATTCCACCAGTTTAAAACCACAAAATTAATTACCTTTTTCCCACCTAAATTTCTTCGTTTTTATATACATTTTCCTTCGATTTATTTTATCTTCGATCTTTTGGATGTATGTGTGTTGTGGAGTAATTATTGTGTTTTCTTTAATTTCTTTCATATATCTAACCCGACGAACTAGCCCCCATACGAACTCGCCCCCCATACGAACTATAGCCTCGCCACGAACTTAGCTCTCATACGAACTAGCCTCTATACGAACTAGCCCCCACGAACTCGCCCCCATAATGAACTAGCCCCCATATGAACTCGCCCCCCATACGAACTAGCCCCCATACGAACTCTACACGAATTCCCCATACGAACTCCCATACGAATCCCCCCATACGAATCCCCATAATGAATCCAGCTTCCCCATACGAACTAGCCCCCATACGAACTCTCCGCCCCACGAACTCTATATGAACTCCCCCACACGAACTAGCTCCCCCATATGAACTCGCCCCCCATACGAATTCCCCCATACGAACCAGCTCCCCATACGAACTCCCCCATAGAACCCCCTATGAACTCCCCCATAGAACTCCCCATAGGAACCTCCATACGAACTCCCCCATATGAACTCCCCCATACGAACTCGCCCTAAAATGAAGCAGTATCGACCACCAAATGGGATAAAACCACACACCCGCACCAGACGACAGCGAGAGTATATGAATAAGCTCCGAGATTCGTTCCCCCGACTCGAAGCCTCACCACAGCGAGTGAAATTTTTGTCCTCCCCTTGTCCTGCCGGTGCTAGATTAAATTTCCTAGTTGTCCCCCTTAAATTTTGTACGTGGCGGCGTTTTTTTATACCGAGCTTGTTGCCCCTTGAGGGATTTTAATTAAAAGAAAGCACACCCTGGAACCGGATTCTCAAATATTCGTAAGTTAGGCTGAGAAAAAAAAGAAAAGAAAAATGTTTTACCTCGTAAGTGGAGACGTGAGAACGCATTTAGATGTGGTAAAGTGTTGGAGAGGTAATAGTGACGGCAGCTTAAGTGGACCAACCCGATGGATGCCTCTCTCTCTCTCTCTCTCTCTCTCTCTCTCTCTCTCTCTCTCTCTCTCTCTTACCATATAGAGAGATGTGTATTAATAAATGTCCAATTAATTATCTCATCTGATAGAAACGAAACGTGAAATTAATTAAAAAATATTTAATTATTATAAATACATTATTTCAAATTAAATTTCTACGCCATTACACACACACACACACACACACACACACACACACACACACACACACACACACACTCACATATTAAATGAGTCTACTATTTAATATTTTAATTCTGGTAATTTTCTCCATAGTTAATATCATTTAATTTACTTAATGTGGGAATGACATGTTAGTTGGGGAGGATGTTTGGTTGATTACCTGGTCTCGTGATTGAATACCAGGTCTCGTGATTGATTACCTGGTCTCGTGGTTGATTACCTGGTCTCGTGGTTGATTACCTGGTCTCATGGTTGATTACCTGGTCTCATGGTTGATTACCTGGTCTCGTGATTGATTACCTGGTCTCGTGATTGATTACCTGGTCTCATGGTTGATTACCTGGTCTCGTGGTTGATTACCTGGTCTCGTGGTTGATCGCAGAGACAAACACACTGACCTCAACGTTGGCATGAAGCATCAACATAAAACACACACACACACACACACACACACACACACACACACACACACACACACACACGTTATACGAACCACAATGGAACGACCAATGAAAACCTTCGACATCGGTATTCTCTTAACGTTCATTGGCTGCTCTATTACCCGTGAGGACGAGGCAGTGGTTGAGCGCGGACCAATGAGAGAGCAGTTCTTAGGGACCTTGCTTGTTAAATGTGGTGTAAAATTGGCGATCTGTTGTGTGTAATGGCGTAATTTGGCGGCGTGTAATTCGACCACCGAGGGGGTTTATGGCGTGATGCTTAATAGACCCTTGGCAACAGCACCTATACTTGAGTGGTGGTCAATGAGGGAGTAAAGACGTGTGTGTGTGTGTGTGTGTGTGTGTGTGTGTGTGTGTGTTTGTGTGTGTGTGTGTGTGTGTGTGTGTGTGTGTGTGTGTGTGTGTGTGTGTGTGTCCCATTACACTGTTGTATTATACTGCCCCATTACACTGCCCTATTACATTTCCCCATTACATTGTTGTATTGTTTGCCCCATTACACTGTCCTATTACACTGCCCCATTACATTGCCCCATTACAGTGCCCATTACACTGCCCCATTACACCATTACATTGCCCCATTACACCATTACAGTGCCCCATTACACCATTACACTGCCCCATTACACCATTACACTGCCCCATTACACTATCCCTTCATTATTTTTTGTTTTGTTTTTGTTGACCGTAAGCTCAGTCCAATATATCCCAGGTGAGAGCTTTACGATAATGTGTTTGTAACAAGGACAGCGGGGGGATGATAAGGCCATAAATCTGTTGTTGTTTCTTGCCCAGATTTTGCCCCACTAAGTTGTTGTCACTCGCCTTGTTTACATACATTGGAAGGTTTCTTTTAAGTAGCGACGTTGTAGTATAGTGAAAGCTCTATTTACCGGACTATAGAGAGAAACATTCCGTTATATCGAGGGTCCATTAGATGTGAAACCTCCGTGAAGATACTTTTTTGGGGGAGCGAGTATATACCTGACTTATGAGACACCTTGTATATTGATCGAGTATATACCTGACTTATGAGACACCTTGTATATTGATCGAGTATATACCTGACTTATGAGACGCCTTGTATATTGATCGAGTATATACCTGACTTATGAGACACCTTGTATATTGATCGAGTATATACCTGACTTATGAGACACCCTGTATATTGAGCGAGTATATACCTGACTTATGAGACACCTTGTATATTGATCGAGTATATACCTGACTTATGAGACACCTTGTATATTGATCGCGTATATACCTGACTTATGAGACGCCTTGTATATTGATCGAGTATATACCTGACTTATGAGACACCTTGTATATTGATCAGTATATACTACTGACATGAGACACCCTGTATATTGAGCGAGTATATACCTGACTTGAGGGCACTTGTATATTGGCGAGTATATGCCTGACATGCACTTGCCTTGTATATTGAGCGAGTATATACCTGACTTATGAGACACCCTGTGTATATTGAGCGAGTATATACCTGACTTATGAGACACCCTGTATATTGAGCGAGTATATACCTGACTTATGAGACACCCTGTATATTGAGCGAGTATATACCTGACTTATGAGACACCCTGTATATCGATCGAGTATATACCTGACTTATGAGACACCCTGTATATTGAGCGAGTATATACCTGACTTATGAGACACCCTGTATATCGATCGAGTATATACCTGACTTATGAGACACCCTGTATATTGAGCGAGCATATACCTGACTTATGAGACACCCTGTATATTGAGCGAGCATATACCTGACTTATGAGACACCTTGTATATTAAAACACCTGCGAATTCTTTTCCATGACCTTGTATGCATATATATTCCCGGCATTAGAGGCATAAGTGATACACAGGAGGCATTATTCGCCCTCTTTGACTAGATGTTCCATTATTCTGGTGATGGTGACAGGCTTTGCGTTTATAGTTATTTATGTGCCCGCGAGATATGATGTTATGATGGAGATATGAGTGGTGGAGATAATGGTGGAGATATGAATGGTGGAGATATGAGTGGTGGAGATATGAATGGTGGAGATATGAGTGGTGGAGATATTAGTGGTGGAGATAATGGTGGTGATATGAATGGTGGAGATATGAATGGTGGAGATATGAGTGGTGGAGATATGAGTGGTGGAGATATGAGTTGTGGAGATATGACATTTTTTGTAAGTGGAAATAAAAGTGAGGATAATGAATAGATAGAAGAGGGGAATTAATACGAAATATAAATAAAACGAATACAGTATTAAGAGGTCTCTCTCTCTCTCTCTCTCTCTCTCTCTCTCTCTCTCTCTCTCTCTCTCTCTCTCTCTCTCTCTCTCGACCGGTACATGAACCACCCACAATATTTCCCGGGCCACCTTCCCCCATGATGACGGTCCGAACAGAAAGATATGTGTCCGGTAATTCCTATCATGCCGTATTGTATATCTTATACTGGCGAGGCTGTGGCCGGATAGCGTATTGTGTGTTATCTGCCGCAGCGGTGTAATATCGGTGTCACTTGTACGGATTTGGTAATCAAGATAGTGGTGGAGGAGGGTAAAAAGAGAGGAGGAGGAGAAGGAATTGTAGGAGAGAGGAAGAGGGGGTAAAGAGGAGAGAGAGAGAGAGAGAGAGAGAGAGAGAGAGAGAGAGAGAGAGATAAACGTACACTACCATTAACCATTCCCAGGTGTGTGCGTGTGTGTGTTTTGTATATAAATATGTATGTACGTATATTGTTGTGTGTATGTATGTATGTTTGTACTCTCTGTATATATATCACGTGGATGAGAGAAATATAGTGTGGTGAGCTGCACGACCCATCACCATTACCTGTTGATACATCACCACTAATGTTGCCTCAGCGACAGGTAAAGTGTTAAGTGGTGATATATACCGACCCACCTGTTGAGTTATGTCTCTAATTAATTGTCTTTATACTCCTTACTGTTATATCACCTCTGTTCTTGTTATATATTATATTGTATTTTATATTTTATTTCTTCACCTGGGTAGTAGTAGTGTGTGTGTATCTGTCTGTCTGTCTGTCTCTCTGTCTGTCTGTCTGTCTGTCTCTCTCTCTCTGTCTGTCTGTCTGTCTGTCTGTCTCTCTCTCTCTGTCTGTCTGTCTGTCTGTCTGTCTGTCTGTCACTCATCCGAACCACAACCTCAATTTCCCTTCACCAATTACCATAATGTCCACCTGAGAGAGAGAAGAGTCTTGCGGAATCTCGGGGTTAACGATCAAGGTTCACTCTCTCAGCCAATCAGAACCACGAACCTAACCATTTAAACGTTTTGATTCGTACCTTCATTAACGCCGCTGTGTCTTGACTCGTGTTTCAGAGTGTTGGAGTCATATTACGTTCATTAATTTACCTGACAACGTGCGAGCAAATAGTGTTGATAGTTATTAGTCTTAGTATGTTTACCTTCTACACACACATACAGTAGTACCTGCCTACCTGCCTGCCTACCTGCCTGCCTGCCTACCTGCCTGCCTACCTGAGCATGTGGTTCTAAATTGGCTTTCTGGGTCGAGTCATTGTACTTAAAGGGGTCGGGTCAGTGTAATGAAGGGGTTAATTCATTGTATTCTTAATATATCGTACTCAAGGGGTTAAGTCACTGTACTCAAGGGGTTAAGTCACTGTACTCAAGGGGTTAAGTCACTGTACTAGAGACCTGAAACGTTTAGGAAGGCAGCGTAAGTCACCACACACTGGGATTGGTGAGGCAGCATCACCACACACTGGGATTAGGTGAGGCAGCATCCACTCACTGGTATTAGGTGAGGCAGCATCACCACTCACTGGTATTGGTGAGGCAGCATCACCACTCACTGGTGTTAGGTGAGGCAGCATCACCACTCACTGTGTTAGGTGAGGCAGCATCACCACTCACTGGTATTAGGTGAGGCAGCATCACCACACCTGGGATTAGGTGAGCAGCATCACCACACTGGTATTAGGTGAGGCAGCATCACCACACACTGGTGTGGGTGAGGCAGCATCACCACACACATGGTGAGTGAAGCAGCATCACCACACTGGTATTAGGTGAGGAGCATCACCACACTGCTGGATGGTGAGGCAGCATCACCACACACTGGTGTAGGTGAGGCAGCATCACCACACACTGGGATTGGTGAGGCAGCATCCACACTGGTATTAGGTGAGGCAGCATCACCACACTGTGTGGGTGAGGCAGCATCACCACACACTGGGATGGGTGAGGCAGCATCACCACACACTGGTGGGTGAGGCACATCACACACTGGTATTAGGTGAGGCAGCATCACCACACACTTGTATTAGGTGAGGCAGCATCACCACACACTGGGTGGTGGGGAGGCAGCATCACCACACACTGGGATTAGGTGAGGCAGCATCACCACACACACACTGGGGTAAAACAACTTAGTATTCCCAAAGCTTTTAAATGCTAACGTGTCCCCTAACTACACACATGATAACGCATCTAACTGACTTGACTTATAAGCACCTAACCTAACCTAACCAAAAAATCGCGTTGAAATTACACTGAAACTCTTTATTTATTGGATTCTGTCTCTTACTGAGAATTGGGATACAAATACAGGAATTAGAATTGTTCCCTCGCTCTCCCCTCACACACACACACACACACACACAAACACACACACACACACACACACACGGTACAATTTATTACACTCAGTGCTCTTCATCACGCTGCTCACAACACGTAATTAAGTGGTGCAAGTTCTAACAACACGATGGGAATCATTACACACACACACACACACACACACAACACACCACACACATACCTTGAAATATAGATCAAATGGCTATATTATATTCTACCCCCTCCCCTCCCCTCCCCATCCTCCCTCCCCCTCCCCTCCCCCCGTGTGTAATATAGACTAGTCTGGGGTGTCATAAATCCCCTCATCCCTCCCTCATGACCTGACCCGGAGGATGAGGGATTGCTATGACATTCATAGTTATTGTACTAAATCACACAGATTCCCCTGTAACAAGCACGACCTCTAATGATTTACATAGCTGTTACATACATACATACATACATACATACATACATACATATATTACATACATGACCCGATGCTGCCGAATTCACGTCGGTTTCAACTTGTAATCATGGGAAAAGCTGCCTTGATGCGATATCTTAACCCCTGAGTACGATATCTTAACCTGAGTACGATATCACCACTTGATACGATATCTTAACCCCTTGCGATATCTTAACCCTTGAGTACGATATCTTAACCCTTGAGTACGATATCTTAACCTGGTACGATATCTTAACCCCAGACGTATTTAACCTGGTGATATTTTAACTCGGTACATTCTTGCCAGTACGATATCTTAACCTTAGTACGATATCTTAACCCTTGGTACGATATTTAATCCCTAAGTACGATATTTTATTCCCTTGAGTACGATATTTTAACCCTTAGTACGATATCTTAACCCCTTGAGTACGATATTTTTAACCCTTGGTACGATATCTTAACCTTAGTACGATATCTTAACCCTTTGAGTACAATGATTCAACCTTGAGTCCTTGAAAGGTTAATCATCATCACCTTGAACACACAGTACTCTTCCATCTCCCCCTCCCCTCCCTTCCCTCTCCCTTCCTGCTTCCCTCCTTTTCCCTTCCCTCTCCCTCCTCTCCCCTCGTTGCCTTACATATACTTGCAGTAGTGTTACGATAATGTTGTACACTAGCTGTGATTTCTTAACCTGGCGTATATTTGATGAATGTGTGTGTGTGTGTGTGTGTGTGTGTGTGTGTGTGGGGACAGGTTTGGATCACGTTTAATGCAATTTGGACCAAACAAGCACCGGTAAGAAATTAAATCAACTGGAAATGTCTGTATATAATGTTACAGTGTGTGTGTGTGTGTGTGTGTGTGTGTGTGTGTGTGTGTGTGTGTGTGTGTGTATCACAAAGTCCCCCATATCTCATCTGCACATTACGTTTTCTATGACCATTATTCTCGTTTTCTATAATCAGAATTCTCGTTTCCAGTAATCAGGATTCACATTATATTCTAGAATTCTCGTTTTCCGTCATCAGTGTTCCTTTACAGTCATCACGATTCACATTTTCTGTAATCATATTTTTTTTCTTTTCTGTGATGAGAATTTCAATTTTTTTTCGTTTTTTTTCTGTACACAAGTCCGGGGTAGTATTGATAAGCCGCCGTGTGTGTGTGTGCGTGTCATGAGCGGAGACGAGAGAGACCAAGAAAGAAAGAGAGAATTGATGTAAAGAAGAGAGAGACAAGGAGGCTGAGGACACACAGAGGAACTTACCAGAGAATTCAAGAGTCGACCCTGTGACTTTGGTAATGAAGGAGGAGAAGAGGAGCAGGAGCAGGAGGAGGAAGAGCATTAGGAGGGAGGAGGAGGAGAAGATGAGGAGGAGGAGGAGGAAGGAGGTGGCCCTCTAACTCCTCCATCCCACTCTTCCGTCTGGTGTCGCCGCCGGGGGTCAGTGTTGGGAGTGAAGGGGTCCTGGCTTGACCTGACCCCACCCGCCTGCCGCAGGGAGAGGTTGGAAGGGGAGTGGAGGGGAAGGCTACTCTCTCTCTCTCTCTGGTAGTCATCATAGCTCAAGTTCCTCAGCCCGGGTACCAATTTCGTCGTCTGCCGCCTCTGAACGCTGTGGATCGCGCGCGTGGGGGTTGTCCTTTCTCATGGGGAGCAGGCGACACAGCAGTTTTTCTTCCCTCCTCCACGTAAGGTAACATCAGGGGGTGTCCTCCTTCACCTGGGTCCTGGCTCTCATTCTCCTCTTCCTATTTATTATCGTCTTTGTCTTATTCTTATCATTATCATCCTTGCCTTAGTCTCTTCACCATTATGATCCTTACCTAAGTCTTGTTTTTTTTGACCTTGGGTACAGTAACCCCTTGGATACAGTAGGCTAGAGGTACAGCAGCCCTTGGATATAGTAGACCCAGGGTACAGTAAGCTCTAGATACAACAGCCCTTGGATACAGTAGACCCAGGGCAGTAAGCCTAGGCAGCAGCTTGGGTACAGTAACCCTTGGATACATTAGGCTAGAGGTACAGCAGCCTTGGATATAGTAGACCAGGGTACAGTAAGCTCTAGATACAGCAGCCCTTGGATATAGTAGACCCAGGTACAGTAAGCTCTAGATACAGCAGCCCTTGGATACAGTAGACCCAGGGTTGTAAGCTCTAGATACAGCAGCGGTACAGTAACCTTGGATACATTAGGCTAGAGTCAGCAGCCCTTGGATATAGTAGACCCAGTACAGTAAGCTCTAGATACAGCAGCCCTTGGATATAGTGACCCAGGGTACAGTAGCTCTAGATCAACTGGATACAGTAGACCCAGGGTTTCCCTTGATTGATATGGCTAGAGGTACAGCAGCCCTTGGATATAGTGCCAGGTACAGTAGCTCTGGATACAGCCTGGATATAGTAGACCCAGGTACAGTAGCTCTTACGGCGGATACAGTAGACCCAGGGTCATGCTCTGTCAGCCTTGGATAGGGGTACAGTAAGCTCTAGATACAGCAGCCCTGGATACAGTAGACCCAGGGTACAGTAAGCTCTAGGTACACAGCCCTTGGATACAGTAGACCCAGGGTACAGTAAGCTCTAGATACAGCAGCCCTTGGATACAGTGGGCCAAGTGAAATGTAAGCTCTAGGTACAGCAGCCCTTGGATATAGAGACCCAGGGTACAGTAATCTAGGTACAGCAGCCCTTGGATACAGTAGACCCAGGGTACAGTAAGCTCTAGATACAGCAGCCTTGGATACAGTAGACCCAGGGTACAGTAAGCTCTGGATACAGCAGCCCTTGGATACAGTAGACCAGGGTACAGTAAGCTCTAGATACAGCAGCCCTTGGATACAGTAGACCCAGGGTACAGTAAGCTCTAGATACAGCAGCCCTTGGATACAGTAGACAGGGTACAGTAAGCTCTAGATACAGCAGCCCTGGATACAGTAGACCCAGGGTACAGTAAGCTCTAGATACAGCAGCCCTTGGATACAGTAGACCCAGGGTACAGTAAGCTCTAGGTACAGGGCCCTTGGATATAGTAGACCCAGGGTACAGTAAGCTCTAGGTACAGCAGCCCTTGGATATAGTAGACCCAGGGTACAGTAGCTCTAGATACAGCAGCCCTTGGATACAGTAGACCCAGGGTACAGTAAGCTCTAGATACAGCAGCCCTTGGATATAGTAGACCCAGGTGCAGTAGCTCTGGTACAGCAGCCCTGGATATAGTAGACGGGTACAGTAAGCTCTAGATACAGCAGCCCTTGGATACAGTAGACCCAGGGTACAGTAAGCTCTGGTACGCAGCCCTTGGATACAGTAGACCCAGGGTACAGTAAGCTCTAGATACAGCAGCCCTTGGATACAGTAGACCCAGGGTCAGTAAGCTCTAGATACAGCAGCCCTTGGATACAGTAGGCCAGGTACAGTAAGCTCTCGATACAGCAGCCCTTGGATATAGTAGACCAGGGTACAGTAAGCTCTAGATACAGCAGCCCTGGATACAGTAGACAGGGTACAGTAAGCTCTAGATACAGCAGCCCTTGGATACAGTAGACCCAGGGTACAGTAAGCTCTAGATACAGCAGCCCTTGGATACAGTAGACCCAGGGTACAGTAAGCTCTAGATACAGCAGCCCTTGGATACAGTAGACCCAGGGTACAGTAAGCTCTAGATACAGCAGCCCTTGGATACAGTAGACCCAGGGTACAGTAAGCTCTAGATACAGCAGCCCTTGGATACAGTAGACCCAGGGTACAGTAAGCTCTAGATACAGCAGCCCTTGGATACAGTAGACCCAGGGTACAGTAAGCTCGTTACAGCAGCCCTTGGATACAGTAGACCAGGGGTACAGTAAGCTCTAGATCAGCCCTTGGATACAGTAGACCCAGGGTACAGTAAGCTCTAGATACAGCAGCCCTTGGATACAGTAGACCCAGGGTACAGTAAGCTCTAGATACAGCAGCCCTTGGATACAGTAGACCCAGGGTACAGTATATGCAGCATAGTTTAAAGGCCGGGGCGCCTCTCTCCCCCGGTAAACGTTAGATATTCTCATTTTCTTTCGCCCGCAGAGAGAGTTTACTGCGCCCTCAGCAGGACCTGTCGTAAAGAGGATTCCACGAAGCCTTTTTAGAGATTACTGTGTTTACCAACCTTTTGTTTTGGGGTTTTTATTTATTTTTTTTATTCTCGAAATTTTGCTCAGATTATAACACAGCGTTGGCGTACAGTTAGTCCCCCTGTCTCTTACCTGTCTGTCTTTGTGTCTATCTGTCTGTCTGTCTGATTATATATGCTTGTCTGTATGTATCCTATATGTATGTATGTCTGTCTGTGTATATATAATTATTCAACTATGGAAAGAAAAAAATGGAATTAATGTATTTTATATTTTAAAGTATACCTCCTCAACCTAAAACACACACACACACACACACACACACACCACACACACACACACACACACACCACACACACACACACACACACACACACACACACACACACACACACACACACACACACACACACACACACACACACACACACACACACACACACACACACTGAACATTGGCTCCGGTACAGGTGTTGGGGTTGAGGTCTGAAAGGCTTGTGTTGTTTGAGTAATGACAGTGATAACAGCCTCGCGACACGGTATTAAGAAGGGGTGGCCTCTCACAGACATGGGGATTTTTGTCAGTTTTATCCGTTTATGTAATAGGATTTTAACATTTGGTGGGATTTTGTCCTGTTGGCTTTTCTCGTGTGGGATTTTGTCCAGTAGGGTTTTGTCTGGTTGGTTTTTCTCGTTGGGATTTTGTCTGGTAGAGTTTTGTCCAGTGGTAAATTGTCTAATGGGATTACGCCCATTCATATTCTGGAAACGTTAAAGGAGAGAATTCTTTTAAGTTTTCTGTTTACTGTTTTCGTTCTTCAGCACTAGTATTAGGTTAGGTTGGATTAGGTTAGGTTGGGTTAGGTTAGGTTAGGTTAGGTTAGGTTAGGTTACTGCCTCTCCTCTCCATAATACCACTTTTCACTGCCTCTCTCCACCATAATTCCACTTTTCACTGCCTCTTCCCTCCATAATTCCACCTTTCACTGCCTCTCCTCTCCATAATACCACTTTTCACTGCCTCTCTCCACCATAATTCCACTTTTCACTGCCTCTTCCCTCCATAATTCCACCTTTCACTGCCTCTCCTCTCCATAATACCACTTTTCACTGCCTCTCTCCACCATAATTCCACTTTTCACTGCCTCTTCCCTCCATAATACCACTTTTCACTGCCTCTCCTCTCCATAAAACCACTTTTCACTGCCTCTTTATAATGACACTTTCACTGCCCTTATCTCTCCTCCGGCGGTGTTGATGCGGGTGCGTGTGACTGCATGATGTTTAGGCGTTGCATAATGTTGCATGATCGTGCACGGGAATATTGCCTATGTAGGGACGTGTTGCAGACAGGTATTGGTTCCTTTAACTCCTATGGTGATGTTTCAAGGATTCTCTATGTTGTGATGGGGTTCACGTGAAGATTAGACACGCTAGTTTATTTCACCTGAAGTTTAACCACCTTAACGCTAACCTAACCTAACCTAACCTAACCTAACCTAACGTAACCTAACCTCCTCCATGTAGTATTAATGTGTTTAGTCAACAGGTGGAATCAGCTTGGGTGCCTAATCTTCATGTGATATTTTGTTTTCAGATGACAAACCAAACACGAACCATCTTGGGGTGTGTGTGTGTGTGTGTGTGTGTGTGTGTGTGTGTGTGTGTGTGTGTGTGTGTGTGTGTGTGTGTGTGTGTGTGTGTGTGTGTGTGTGTGTGTGTGTGTGTGTGTGTGTGTGTTATTGGCTATATTTCACCTGATCTTGAAATTCACAGGTAAAGTTGAATGGTTCCAAGGGGGGGGGGGGGATGACGTCACTGGTAATTGAGGTAAATGTTTAATTGACGGTCAGTGAGTTTGTTTGGTGTTTTATGTCGAGTAAATAAAATGTTGGAAGGGCACCATTGATCTGTTTGTTTGTTTGTTTGTTTGTTTCTCTTGTATGTCATTGGTGTTTATTCATCCGTTTGTCTTTGTGTTTTTATTCTTGTTTATCTTTGTTGATTCTTGTTTGTTTTTGTTGATTCTTGTTTGTCCTTGTTTATTCATGTCATTGTGTTAGTTAGTTAGTCACCACACAATAAGAGTCACATAGTTCCTGCCTTCAACTCCTTTGCTTTCAGAGTGACGATTCTTATCTCACGCTCTGTTGAATGACTCTAGGAGATATCCACAGTGTGACCTGTATATATATATATCATAACGGGGTCTCCTGTATGTAACTCTGACCTCGCGTTAGTCTGGGGTACATGGTGTTATTGTCGACTCGCCTTTGTATTATTACGGCGCTCCACTCGGGTGACGATCCGGCGTAATCTGCGAGTTCATATTATTGCCTTGGTGGCTCAGTTGCCGGGCGTTGAATAATGGCTGTTTATTGGATTGGTGGCTGAGTTGCCGGGTATGGAATAAGATGCGGCGTCCCTATTGGTGGCTGAGTTGCCGGGTATGAAATAAGATGCGGCGTCCCTATTGGTGGCTGAGTTGCCGGGTATGAAATAAGATGCGGCGTCCCTATTGGTGGCTGAGTTGCCGGGTATGAAATAAGACGCGTCCTATTAATTAGCTGAGTGCCGTGTATGGAATATGATGCAGCGTCCCTATTGGTGGCTGAGTTGCCGTGTATGAAATAAGATGCGGCGTCCTATTGGTGGCTGAGTTGCCGTGTATGGAATAAGATGCGTCTATTGGTGGCTGAGTTGCCGTGTATGAAATAAAATGCGGCGTCCCTATTGGTGGCTGAGTTATGATGTATGAAATAGATCGGCGTCCTATTGATGGCTGAATTTGCCGTGTATGGAATAAGATCGGCGTCCCTATTAGTGGCTGAAGAGGTTACCGTGTATGAAATAAAAGGTCTGGCGTCCTATTGGTGGCTGAGTTACCGTTATATGAAATAGATCACGGCGTCCTATTGGTGGCTGAGTTGCGGTATGAAATAAGATGCAGCGTCCTATTGGTGGCTGATTTGCGGGTATGGAATAGAACCGGCGTCCTATTGAGTGGCTGAGTTGCCGTGTATGAAATAAAGGCCAGCGTCCTATTTGAGTGGCTGAGTTGCCGTGTATGAAATAAGACCCGGCGTCCTATTAATTAGCTAATGAGTTGCCGTGTAGTAGATGGCACGTCCCTATTGATGGCTGGCGGTGCGTATGAAATAAGATGCAGCGTCTATTGGTGGCTGAGTTGCCGTGTATGGAATAAGATGCAGCGTCCTATTGGTGGCTGAGTTGCCGATGTATGAAATAAGATCGTCCTATTAGTGGCTAACAGGTTGCCTGTTATGGAAAAGTCTCTTATTGGCTGGATTGGGTTGTGTCAGGTTTTTGGAATTATGCATTTTGGTTCAGCGGCTTTGCTTATTTCTGTTGCGGGTAATTATTTGATCTTACCCCCCCCTCCTCCCAGTTGACAAGACCAGCCACACAATATAGCTGTAGTGCTGCCATCTGGGAAATATTGCCCGGCTATTCCCTCGGTGAAAGAGTTGCCGGCAAGGTAATAAGGTATTGCAGTTCTGTCTCTCGCCGAGTTGCTCAAAATGGAATAAATTATGATGTTGTTCCATTGGTGATAAAGTTACCAAACACGAAATAATGGACATTACTGCTCACTTGAGTTACCAGGGGTAGAATATTGTGGCGTTGGTTTCTTTTGGTGAGTTACCGAGTACCAAATATAACCTTATTTTATTGGTGGCTGAGTTACCTAGTAGGGAATATAACACATTATTATACTATTGGTGGCTGAGTTACTTAGTATTTTGGGCAGGTATTCGTTTAGAAACTTTTGAGTTGCGGAATATAAAAATAAAATCTTTTATTTCGCAACAGTTGAGGTGCCAAGTGCGCAATAAACCGCGTTAATCCCTTAGTGTTTGAGTTGGCGAACATAGCGTAAAGCGCATTATTTCATTGGTGATTGAGTCGCCAGGGAGGGAATAAAACGAATAATCTCTCAGGGGTTCAGTACGCGCGCCGTGAGATGACAATCAATGTATTCTGTGTTCCCCTTTGTTGATGTGGCTCAGAGGTGATATTATTGTTTCTCCTGAGGGCTGTGTGAGGCGGGGGAGACGAGGAGAGGGAGAGGTAAGGAAGGACGGAGAGAGAGAGGGAGGTAAGGTTGTTTGGAGACTAGGAGAGAGACGGGGAGGAGGTTGTTGGAGACTAGGAGAGAGAGGGAGGTTGTTTGGAGAGAGGAGAGAGAGGGGAGAGTAAGGAAGCGACGGAGAGAGAGAGGAAAGGTTGTTTGGAGACTAGGAGAGAGAGGGGGAGGTAAGGAAGGTTGGAGAAAGAGAGATTGAGTGAGTGTTTCATTTACTCTCTTGCTGTTTATATTGACTGGTAACTGTTAGACGACCACCAGCTGTATATTGACTGTTAGTACCCCTCCACCAGCTGTATGTTGACTGGTGACTGTTAGACGACCACCAGCTGTATGTTGACTGGTGACTGTTAGACGACCACCAGCTGTCGTAGAATGGTGACGCCTCAGATGGCTGGCTATACATCGCCAGCTGGGAGTGAGTTGGGTGATATGATTTCCCTAGTGATGTTAGGTCGACACGCTTCTCAGTCCAGTTGCCTCTCACGTGTGACGCTCCACTGGTTCCTGTGTTGTGTTGTGTGTTGCTTTTTGCTTGTAATGTCTTGTTATTTTGTGTTGCGGTAAGTTTGTTTTTGTTGTAGTATTATCGTGTGTTGTGTTGTGTTGTATTGTGTTTTCCTCTGCCTATTGAGCATCCACCCAACTTGTTAATTTCATCCTTTTATTACCCGCAGAAGAACAGTTTGTGTATATTCAAAAGTTTACGTGAAATGGAATACAAAATCACATCTCCTGTGTGAGGTGTTAGGTGAGGGAAGGACTTAGCTCAGTGAAGTATAAACAACATTTTTATTATACTTTTATTTTGTGGTGGAATGGAAAGTTGTTGTCATAGGCCATTCTAGTTACTGGAGACGGTACACACAAGGAGGCACTGCACTCAACTGTCTTCATTTCCCCAACAGTAACGTCAGGTACTCTTTATTTATTGGTGTGTCGACTTGAGGTATATCCCGGGATCAAACCAACGACCACCATTGTCGAATGAGCGTCTGGCGAAGCTTCCATCAGCGTGATAAGTCTGTACAGTGTACATAACATAGACAGCTCCATCACAACAAAAGGAAACCTCTGTCGTCTCCCATGTGCGTTTGGAGAGGTGACGCCAGACGAACGTTCAGTTCCCCAAAATTCCACCACCGGCAATCAACAGTGCCAGACGGTCTCCCTCCGCTATACAATGGTCCGCGTATAAACAGCTTAAGCCAGACGAACTTTCGCCCGCCTCCTTCCAACAGTGGCACTCGTTTTACGTCACTGAGCATTAATCTCAGAGGTAATTCATTGCTAATGATATACTTAAGCAAACAAGCGAAGAGTGTGTTGGTTGAACTAACATCCACACTGTCTACTGCAAACACTGTGTTTACTGCCAGTGTTGACATAGATTACTGAGTTACGGCCCCCTCCCCCCTCTCCCTCTCCACCCTCTCTCCCCTCTCTCCTTCCCCCTTCCTCTCCCCCTCTGTCTCCTGTTCTGTTTTCTTTTTCTCTTATTTATCGTTTTTCCTCTCTCTCTCTCTGTCATTTATCTTTTAACACCAAAATGTAAATTAACATATAAAACAAACCTTCTCTTCATTGTTTTTCCTTCATTATTCAGTTTTAACAAGTGGTCGTTGGCATAAAAGCTGCCTCGGTAATTAACATAGTTTTCTCTGTTTGTATTGGTATAATTGTTTTGGCTTAATTGAACTATAATTAACAATTTTAACATTAACCTGAATGTGAAATTTGGTGAGGAAAAAATAAATTGGTGAAAATAGTTAAATTCCGAGGTCAGTGTACAGTCACTTAACTGTTCCGGGAAGGTTTTGACGTCATTACCTGGACAACGGGAGAGATCTGACGTCACTATCTGTATGTGTTGTAAGTTTTTGTAAGGGATTAATAGACTATCTTTCCTAGTAGACTATCTCCCCTGGTAGACTATCTCCCCTAGTAGACTATCTCCCCTGGTAGACTATCTCCCCTAGTAGACTATCTCCCCTGGTAGACTATCTCCCCTGGTAGACTATCTCCCCTGGTAGACTATCTCCCCTAGTAGACTATCTCCCCTGGTAGACTATCTCCCCGAGTAGACTATCTCCCTAGTAGACTATCTCCCCTATCATATCTCTAGTAGACTATCTCCCCGAGTAGACTATCTCCCTGGTAGACTATCTCCCTAGTAGACTATCTCCCCGGTAGACTATCTCCCCTAGTAGACTATCTCCCACTATCTCCCTAGTAGACTATCTCCGAGACTATCTCCCTAGTCTCCCTGTAGACTATCTCCCTCTAGACTAGTTAGACTATCTCCTCTCCCGAGTAGACTATCTCCCTATCTCCAGAGAGTAGACCATCTCCCTGGACTATCTCCTGACCATCTCCCCTGGTAGACTATCTCCCTAGACTATCTCCCCAGTAGACTATCTCCCCAGTAGACTATCTCCCTATAGACTATCTCCTGTAGACTATCTCCCTAGTAGACTAGACTATCTCTAGTAAACTATCTCCTAGTAGACTATCTCCCTAGTAGACTATCCCCTGGTAGACCATCTCCCCAGTAGACTATCTCCCTGGTAGACTATCTCCCTAGTAGAGACTGTCTCCCTACTATAGACTATCTCCTAGTACTATCCTGTAGATCTCTATCTATGGTTAGTAGACTAGACTATCTCCCTGGTCTCCTGGTAGATCTCTATCTCCCTGGTAGACTATCTCCTGGTAAAGACTAGACCTATCCCTGGTCTATCTCCTGGTAGACTATCTCCCCTGGTAGACTATCTCCCCTGGTAGACTATCTCCCCCAATGATACGAAGATGTTGGGGATCATAGCATTAGGTTAGGTTTTGTGGTGTGCGAAAGAGAGGAATGATAAATGTGGCTGTTTGAGGGGAAGTGAAAGCTTAAGCCAGGGAAGATCACCATCAAGGGGAGGGGAGACTCGAGACAAGGGTGCGGGGAGATTAGGGTGGGAGATGGGGAGATTAGAGTGGGTGGTGGGGAGATTAGGGTGGGAGGTGGGGAGATTAGAGTGGATGAAGGATGGTGGGGAGATTAGAGTCGGGGGTGGAGAGATTAGGGTGGGAGATGGCTAGATCAGAGTGGATGATGGGAGATCAGGGTGGATGGAGAGAGCTGGGGAGATTAGACGAGGTGAAAACACATATATTTCTCCCCCCCCCCTCAGCTGGGGTTGGGGAGGGGGGTCGAGGATGACTTGTTAGCCTCGGTGACGTGTCTTCTGTTCCTTGGGTATTGTTTGATCACCTGGTCAATTAGGTTATGACGTCTTTACCTGGTCAGTGGAGGTATGATGTCACTGTGTCACCATTGGGGGGGGGGATGAAGTCAGCAACCTGTCATAGAGGGGTGAGGAGGTATGTAAGGTATATCGTCACTAATTGGCCAGGTAAGGTGGGGGAGATGAGAAAAGACGATGTTATTCTTCATCTTCGTCATTGTTATTAATGTTATTGCAGAATCCGTCATCTTCACTACCGCTGCTGTCAACCCCTATACAGTGCCGCTCCAGCCAACCCCTACAGTGCCGCTCCAGCCAACCCCTATACAGTGCCGCTCCAGCCAACCCCTATACAGTGCCGCTTCTGTCGTCACTGCTACCGCTGCCACCCCCTCTCACGTCACTGCACTAAGAGGTAAGACTCGAGCTGGTTGTCTTTAAACCTGACCCCAAAACACTTATTAATGGTGTATGTTGCTGCCCAATAGTTCTGCATTACCTCAATTGTGTCTCACCCTCCCTCTTTCCCTTCCCTCCCCTCCTCTTCTCGTCTTTCCCTCTTCCTCTCTCTCTCTCCCCCCCCTTCCTCTCACTCTCCCCCTTCCGCTCTTAGTCTCCCCATCCCGTCCTTTTCCACCCTCCCTCCCTTAACCTAACACACTCTCCCTCTCCGAAACTTTGTATGTTTACTAACTCAGTGTTACATAGTGTTAAGGATTTCGTCTTTAGTGTTGAATGATACTACAGTGCCATCATATAATATCACAGAGCTAACACAGAGGGCGGGATGGTAAGGCAGAGCCGCTAGATATAACTGCAAATACACCAAAATATTCCTCACAAGAGATTCACGAGAGCTGGCTGCTAATTTAGGGTAAAAAATAATTCCCTAGACTTGTCATGGGGGGGAAAAGGGCAGAAATTCCGGTGATTTACGGGGGTGAATATTTTCTTGTACGGGTGACAAGGATATATGGTTCTCTTGGTGAAAAAAGGGCATATGTCTCTCCATTATAAATGTCTTTTTGGCCCTTTGTTGCACTGGGGCCGTCGTGTGTCTTGAAGTAGCGAGGATTGGAGGGGGGTGTGGGGGGTGGGGAGGTTCTGGGGTTCTTGGTCCCTAGGGAGGAAGTCTGGGGGAGAATTTTTAAGTAGGGAATATAGTAACTTCTCTCTCACCCCTCTGTACTGCCTTGGTTTGTCTTCACCCCTTGAGTGTCGCGGTAACCCCCTCTAGTGAATTAACCCGAGTGAGTAAGACAACTTAACTCCTTTATTATGAAGATTTAACCCCTTGATTATGAAGATTTAACCCTTTGATTACGAAGAATTAACCCCTTGATTACGAAGATTTAACCCCTTGATTACGAAGATTTAACCCCTTGATTACGAAGATTTAACCCTTTGATTACGAAGATTTAACCCCTTGATTACGAAGAATTAACCCCTTGATTACGAAGATTTAACCCCTTGATTACGAAGATTTAACCCCTTGATTAATTACGAAGAATTAACCCCTTGATTACGAAGAATTAACCCCTTGATTACGAAGATTTAACCCTTTGATTAAAGAGGTTAAAAAAATGCAAGAATATATTTTCCAACAACAACAACAACAACAATAGAGATACACAGAGGATAACACAACCCGGAAACAGACAGGAAACAAAAGAAGAACAAAAAAAGGGGTCGCAATTTGGAGGTGCAAAAAAGGGTAAAAGCAACAGTGGTCGACTTGATGATAACCTGCCCTGTTTATGTGTGTGTGTGTGTGTGTGTGTGTGTGTGTGTGTGTGTGTGTGTGTGTGTGTGTGTGTGTGTGTGTGTGTGTGTGTGTTGTCTCTGTGTGTTTGTCTCTGTGGGTTTGTCTGTGTGTGTGTGTGTGTGTGTGTGTGTGTGTGTGTGTGTGTGTGTCTGTGTGTGTGTGTTGATGTTGGTGTGGAATGTTGTGTTGTCAGTTGTAGAATGTCCCCAAGTCCTTCCCCAGTATTCCCCTAAAAGTTTTCCCTAACATAACCCTAAATCGCTTGAAATCCATCGGAAACGGTCTCTCACTGGCCTCATGATAACACACCCGTTTTAAAATGTTAACAAATTCGAGTCTTATACTTTTAAAAAACATGATTATTATTATTTTTTTCGTGTTGGTTTGGCGTTAAAAATCTAATGACACAAAGGACGTGATGCGTTTATTTAAATGTTTGTCAGGAGTAAGAGAAGAGGTGTTGGTGTAAAGCCTTTAACACACACACACCACTGGTTTATGATGTTGGTTTGTTTAGGTCAGGTTTGGTTTGGTTTTGGTTTAGGTTAGGTTTATTTAGGCTATTTTCCTGATTTCTAAGGATTTTTGTAGATATTTTTTTTTTTTAGGATTTTTCGATTTTAAAAGTTGTTTTATTTTTCCGAAGCCAGTTTGACCAGATAGTGGGTGAACCGTCCGCTTGTTGTGTTGTATACATTGCTATTGTTGTTTCATCTGTACTGTGTGTATGTGTGTGCTGGTATATTTTGTATTTATATTGTATCTGTCCCCCAATACTCTTGAATCTAAACTGTATTTTCTTGTTGTTTGTTGAATAATATGATTTATTTGTATATTAAGCATCACATATTTATATAACACTCGGCATTTATCTGAGTGTATATCTTGTCTCTGTATAATATCTATATTTACTTAACGTCAGAGGTAATAATGAAATAACTCTCTGTATGTTTGTATGTCTTAATAATTTTGGTATCCGGACTGTATTTCAACTGCCCACATATTAGAGAGGTCACATAAGGTTCAAAGGTCAAAGGTCAATGTCACTGATCTGAAGAAATTCTGTTTTATGAGTTTTAACCTGAATTTCCCTGCAACGGTGACCAGGATATCGTATAAATTCCCTAAGTTCCCCGTCCCGAGGGAGAAAAACAGGTCCCTTACTATATATGGGTCATGTATGGGTCGTACTATATCCCGTTTATGTTTCTGTTGATTATAATATGTGCGGGTTAATTCACCGATTATCTCTGTTTAACTCGACTTATACAAATGAATAAATAAGTAAATATAGGTAAAAATAAGTAAATATATGAAAATAATAAGTAAATATGTGAACAAATTAAGTAAATATATAGGTATAAATATAAAAAATAAATAAAAATAAATAAAATAAAAATAAAGTAATTATCTGAATAAATAAATAGATAAACAAGTAAACAAAATAGTTAAACAAGTAAATAGATAAACAAGTAAATAAAATAGATAAACAAATAAATAAAATATATAAACAAGTAAATAAACAAAGACACGGGTGATTTAAGGTAGCCTACTTCTATAACCTGACGATAATTTGCATAAATAAGAAGACTAAAAATTTCTCGTTGATGCCGACAGCTGGAGTCGACGTGTCCTGAGCACCTCTTTTACTCTCTCTCTCTTTCTCTCTCTCTTTCTCTCTCACTCTCTCTTTCTTTCTTTCTTTTCTCTTTGTTTCTTTCTCTTTTTCGTTGTGTTTTTGTCGCTTTCGTTCTTTTTTGTTTTTATGTTTTATCTTTTTTACTCTCGGTCTTTCTTTATTTCTTTCTTTCTTTCTTTCTTTCTTTCTTTCTTTCTTTCTTACTTACTTTCTTTCTTTCCCTCTCTATAACAGATGTGTCCTCAAGTGCCTCATCCTTTGTGGCTGAGTGGGTGACCATCATCTGGTGTAATGTGAGAACGTGGGGTCGATTCCTGGAATTGGTGAAAGGAGGGAGGGAGAGAGAGAGAGAGAGAGAGAGAGAGAGAGAGAGAGAGAGAGAGAGAGAGAGAGAGAGAGAGAGAGAATGAATTATGAAGGAAAGGAGGATAATGAGACGGCCTTGTGGAGGGGGGTGAGAGGGAAGGGTTGTGAGAGGGAGGCGAGGGGAATGGAGGATGTTTAGAGGAGAGGAACAGAGGGGATTGTCTGGGGAAGAAAGGAGAGGGAATAGAGGGGGCTGAGAAGGATTTGAGAGGAAGGGAAGGAAGGAGAGGGAGGAAGAGGAAGGAGAGGGGAGGGAAGAAGAGAGAGAGAGAGAGAGAGAGAGAGAGAGAGAGAGAGAGAGAGAGAGAGAGAGAGAGAGAGAGAGAGAGAGAGGGTGGGGACAAAGGAGAAAGGATGAAAGATGAAGAAGAGAGAGAGGGGGTCAGGTAAGAGAAGAGAAAAGAAAAAAAATTATGAATGAAAATAAGAAAGAAAAATGGTCAACAATGAAGAGAAGAGGAGAGAGTGGGCCCAAGTAAAAGAGAGAAAGAGGGAGAGAGGAAGAGGAGTGGGAGAGGAAGAGGGGAAAGTGTCGATAATTATCTACCACAGTAACAATGTGAAATGGAGATGAACAAGAGAGAGAGAGAGAGAGAGAGAGAGAGAGAGAGAGAGAGAGAGAGAGAGAGAGAGAGTCTGTGGTCTTAGAAAATTTATACCAGAATCAGGGATAACGATACCACAAGAGGTAACAGTAAAGCAGCACCAGTAGACGAGGCTGTTCGTTGTGATCACCATAACACGTTGCTGACCAGGGTGTGTGTGTGTGTTAGTAGACTCCTGCCCCTCTTTTCCCCCTGCCCCCACACCCCTTCCTTTCCCCCTGCCCCCACACCCTCCCCCTCCTTCCCCCACACCCAGGCACTAGAAAACACTCACATCTTCAGGTTTGTTCTCAGACAGCATGAGGAGGTCTTCCATGGTGAAACTGACAAGAGGAAATTACTTGTCGAGTTTTTAAATGACTTAGAGACTTCTTAACAGACACGCTCGTAACTCAAGACTGTGTGTCGGGTGTCGAGAAGCATCGCAGAAAAGTATAGTGATGACGCTGCTGAAGGAGGCTCTACAGAAGGGCTTTGGCGACGGCTGCAACAAACACTAGAGCATTATATGAACTTTAGAAAACTCTACGAGGAATGAGCCGGAGTTGAGGATACTTCTACCACCTTCTACCACTACTACAGCCTTCAACTCTTACCGTGACAACCTTCTGCGTGAGGGAGGGATGCCAATGATAATCCTGAAGTTGAAGCGCCACCTGGAGCCAGTAGGGAGTTAGCACCACCACCTCGTCCTTCTGATACCTCTGCCACGCCCCTCCTCCAGGTGACACAGGTACTGCCTTACTGCCCAGCCCAAGCAGAAGCAGTGGGAAAACCAGCAGAAGGGAGCAGCACGGAGAAGGGCACAAAGTCGCTTATCTCGAGAAACTTCCCCTCTTCCTCCTCCTCATCTGGCAGTTATATCTCATGGACTCTCTATTAATTCCGGGGTGTGTTATAGTCTTCGTTTAATGTGTAGGATTTGAGCTTTGTGGTGATACAAGAATGACTAGTTTCTCTCTCTCTCTCTCTCTCTCTCTCTCTCTCTCTCTCTCTGCCTCCGTCTTAACACCCACCACGTAGTTAAAGTGGGGGTCTTATGACAGGAAATTGTACCAGACTTTTAAGATTCTTCACTAAACAAAACTTTGGGTCTGGCCGTAATGTTCATTAGACCTGTAGGCCAAACAAACTCTGTATAACTTAGACATATTAGCAATTTTCCTTCGCTTAAGAAAAGACTGTGTACAATTATAATGCTTAGCCCCGTGTCTGTCGATGATTTATGACCTCCTGAGTACGGTTTGCCTTATCCCCTTGAGTACGATGGTTTAACCTGTGAGTTCGATGATTTAACCGCCTGAGTACGATGATTTAACCGCCTGAGTTCGATGATTTAACCGCCTGAGTACGATGATTTAACCGCCTGATTACGATGATTTAACAGCCTGAGTACGATGATTTAACCGCCTGAGTACGATGATTTAACCGCCTGAGTACGATGATTTAACCGCCTGATTACGATGATTTAACCGCCTGACTACGATGATTTAACCGCCTGAGTACGATGATTTAACCGCCTGAGTACGATGATTTAACCACCTGAGTACGAATGGCAACCCCTTTCAATACGATGACTTACAAACATCCGATCAAAACATCGGACTCAAGAGAGGTGAGAGGTTGGGGGGTGGGGGGTGAGGGGTGGGAGGGGGTTGTGGGGTTAAAAAAACGTAATCAAACCGTTAACAAAGCCATGGCGTGAACAAGTGTTGAACAGTGGGTTTGAACTCTCCATCTACCTGAACAAAACAAAAATGAACAAGGTGATACTGGCATTGAAATACGACATGTCTTTTGAACACGGAGTTAGTCTTTCTATGTGTATGGGTCGCAATACCATGTAAATATAAAGGGGGTTGGATGGCCTTTTGTTTCTTTCATCTGTCTGTCTGAATCTGTGTGTGTGTGTGAGTGTGTTTTTGTACCTGTGTCTCTGTCTGTCTGTCTGTGTCTGATTGATTGTATGTACGTTTCATTTTTGTATGTTTTCTCTCTCTCTCTCTCTCTCTCTCATTGTATAGCCACCTCCAATCTCAGCTTCTTCCTCCTCCAATCTCAGGTACCCCTTCCTCCAATCTCTCTCTGTGGTGGCTCTATCCTCCTAGACAACCACGTCCGTTCGAGATGGATTTTAAGCAATATGGGATGACGGACTGAAAACCATCGGCTGAAGCACAACAACACGGGTTAGAATAATCAATATTCCATCGCCTTGTCACGGACGCCTTTCTGCAATACGTGAGGCTATCGTGTGTGTCTCGTATTGGTGGTGGGGGTATTGTGAGACGATGAGTTTTTTATTTATTTTTTTTTTTACAATAAGTGAGGCTATCGTGTGTGTCTCGTGTTCGTGGTGGTGTGAGGAGAGGTTGAGGGTTTCGTTTTACAATACGTGAGGCTGTCGTCGTAATTCCGAGAGTTATTTTTTTGTTATTGTAGGAAGTCTTTTACAATAGGCGAGGTTATCGTAGTGTAAATATTCCCACGATGGTTTTTTTTTTATTCTCTCTCTCTCTCTCCCTCCCTATTTTTCTCTCTCCCTCCCTTCCCTCCTTACCTACCACTCCCCATCTTTCTTTCCTGTCCTTCCTTAACCCCACCTCCCTCTCCTCTTCCCAACCCCTCCTCTTCTCCAACCCCTCCTCCTCTCTCAACCCTCCCTTCTTCCCAACCCTCCCCTCTCCCAACCCTCCACCCTCCCCCCTTCCCAACCCTCCCTCTTTCCCAACCCACACCTCCTTCTTCCATTTTCTCACTGGAATTAGAGGCACCAGACACATAACGCCACCCTATGTTCCTCGCGCCAGTAATATATGCTCTCCCAGGACAAAACGAAGCTGGGGAGTTGACACATTTTGATGATATAATACTGTGGATATATCGTTCAGCTTTTTACCGTCTGTGTGTGTGTGTGTGTGTGTGTGTGTGTGTGTGTGTGTGTGTGTGTGTGTGTGTGTGTATGTGTGCTGAAGAAGATTGTAGGAGAACTTCTTATTTTGTTTTTGCTTTTCTAAGGTTCTGGCCCTGCAATGTGGCTGGGTATATCATTCAGGTATTAGTGGTTAGGGTAGGTTAGGGTTAGGTTAGGGTTAGGTTAGGTTAGGTTAGGGTAGGTTAGGGTTAGGTTAGGTTAGGGTAGGTTAGGGTTAGGTTAGGTTAGGTTAGGTTAGGTTAGGTTAGGTTTAGGTTAGGGTTGGGTTGGGTTAGGTTAGGTTAGGGTTAAGACTGTAGTAAAGACTCTGGCTATTAATGATTTAGTTCTCAGGTGTTCGGGAAATTATATATAGTTGTGGGTCTCTTACCTGCCGTCCCCCCCCTTCCTCTCTCTTCCTCAGTGTGATTCTTCTTAATTTGTCTGTAAGGAAGGGAAGTTTTCTTCGTGGGTTGTAAAGCTGTCGTGTAATAAGGTGGATTCATGGTGGTGCTCTGTGTCTGTCTCTCTCTCTTTGTCTGTCTAGTTTCTTTTTTTTATCATTCTTTCTTTCGTTATCTGTCATTCTTTTTTTTTCTTTGTCCTCTCTCTCAGTAGGTGGTGAGAGTCTCGGGTCTTAAGTAAGATTCCTCATAGCTCCACTGTTTATGTTTTTGTATATCCTCCAGATGGTCGTGTGGAGAGAACGTCTCTATTTGTCTCTCACTTTCTCTCACCGTTTCTCTCTTGTTTGCGTGTTTGAAACCTTTCTCTATTATGTCTTGTCTCTCTTTTTTTTTATTCCCCCCCTCACACGCAAAACCGGGTATATATACAGTTAGGGTATTGTGTTTTGTGTCTGTCTGTCTGTTTGTCTGTCGGTTTAGAATTTGGTTTCTGGGTTGTAACTATGATCTTTGCCCTCAGCGATAGATAGATTCGATAGATAGATTGATAGATAGTCAAACGATAGATAGATAGACGATAAATATAGATAAATAAACACAGATAATTGACCATATTAATTAACCTCACGTTCATGGCAGGTAAGATTTGTACGTTATTGTCACCTGGTGTCCGTGTTCGCTGTTAATTATTTTCACCAGCCAATAACCACATCTGCATCTGAATAAACACTCTAATTTAAATCCCAAAACACACGGGGGTAAACAGATGGATTTTAGTTCGGTTAATAAAAATGATAAAAGAGTGTTGGGACATTTGCATGGTTGAGAGGTGGTGGTGATGGTGGTAGTGGGAAAGATAGTGCAGGGTAGATAGTGGTAGTGGTGATGGTGGTGGTGGTGATGGTGGTAGTGGTGGTGATAGTGGTGGTGTGGTGGTAGTGGTGGTGGTGGTGATGGTGATAGTGGTGGTGGTGGTGGTGGTGATAGTGGTGGTGGTGGTGGTGGTAGTGGTGTAGTGGTGGTGGTGGTGGTGTGTGGTGGTGGTAGTGGTGTGTGGTGGTCGTAGTGGTGGTGGTGGTGATAGTGGTGGTGTGTGGTGGTGGTGGTGGTATGGTGGTGATGTGGTGGTGTGGTGGTGGTGGATAGTGGTGGTGGTGTGTGGTGATGTTGGTGGTGGGGTGATAGTGGTGGTAGTGGTGGTGTAGTGGTGGTGGTGGTGGTGGTGATAGTGGTGGTGGTGGTTTGAGTGGTGGTGGTGTGAAGTGGTGGTGGTGGTGATATGGTAGTGTGGTGGTGGTGGTGGTGGTGGTGTGGTGGTGGTGGTTAGTGGTGATAGTGGTGGTGGTGGTGGTGGTGGTGGTGGTGATGGTGGTGATGGTGGTGGTGTGTGATAGTGGTGGTGGTGGTCGTAGTGGTGGCGGTGGTCGTAGTGGTGGTGGTGGTGGTGGTGGTGATCGTGGGTGGTGGTGGTGATAGTGGTGGTGGTGGTCGTAGTGGTGGTGGTATGCATGACGAAATGTATATCACAGAGTGCACACATACAGAATCTGATTTACACCAATGAACACAAATTGAAATACAGTTTGGGATGTACAGAGAGAGAGAGAGAGAGAGAGAGAGAGAGAGAGAGAGAGAGAATATATATAAACTACTACAGTATATCTTGGTTTATTCATTTAACGTACAGGTCAATTAAAAATCAGGGTATTTTTTTTTTTTACAACCCAGTATATGTAACGAACGTGTGTGTGTGTGTGTGTGTGTGTGTGTGTGTGTGTGTGTGTGTGTGTGTGTGTGTGTGTGTGTGTGGCCCCTCGTTAACCTCTTATCACTGCTAATTATCCTGGGCTACTAGCTTTGTCACTATGTCTACTGAATGGGTACAGAGTGGCCCAATTAATACAACACTCTCATCCTCTCCTAAAGGTCGTTGGTTCGATGACACACTCCCCCCCCCCTCCTCCTCTTCTAACTCACGGTTATAAATGGGTCCCTAACCTAACCTAACCTATTCTGGGTATAGCTAACACCCTCTTCTCATCTTCACAACAAACATGGCGGTATGGCAGACCGTGCGGTTATATCAGACTATTAATGGGTGGAGTCCTTTTGGTTATTCCTTTGTTTAATTCTTCATTATGCAGACAAAGTTCTCTGTAGCAGAATAATCGGGTAATGGAATAATCCGAGCTGTGGTGAATCCTAATACACACCGAAACACTGGGATTTGTTAAGTACTGTTTGACTGCAGCGAAATAAATTCCTGTGTGTTTGTGTGTGTTTGTATTTGTGTGCACGTGCGTGTTTATAAGAGACAGACAGAGAGCCAATATATATATATATGTGTGTGTGTGTGTGTGTGTGAAGAGAGAGCGAGTGAGTGTTTCTTATTTCGCCAGTCAACGTAAATTTATTGCCGGGTCTTTATAAAACCTGACTAATGAAGTGGAGGATGAAACTAACTAACTCTCTCTCTCTCTCTCTCTCTCTCTCTCTTATCTATCCATCTATTTATCTATTTATCTATCTATCTATTTATCTATCTATGTCTGTCTGTCTGTCTGTCTATATATTCATGTTAATTTCTCCCTATCTCTGTATTGTGTGAGAGATAGGGGAGGAGATAGGTCCTGTTATCTCTTACCCTCCCCAACATGGTGGTAGTGAAGGAAACACGTCAGGATGTAATGCTCCACCTCTTCCATTACTACCATACTGTACTACCTTTATTACGTCTGTTTCACTATATTGTTTCCCCCCTCTGGATGTGTTTGTAATATGTGTGTCACGGTAGGATTTTTTTTAGTTTATTTTTTTTTTTTATCCCCCAAAAATGAATAAAAAATAAATTAAATTAAAAATCGCCAGGTACCGATTTATGAAGGTGGGGTGATTCCAGCGTCACGTTACGTCAGTTCGTCAGGATTTATTCCCATTTTTTTAAGATAAATGAAATGCTGTGATAGAAATAAGAGTTTGTATTTTTTTTCATTATGTTTTTTTTTTTACATCTGTATTACGTGAATGTTTTAGCCTCGTTGTATTTTTTGGTGGTCCATTTTTATAATCTCAAAATACAGTACAGTAGTAGGTGTTTTAATGTTCCCTTTTCAAAATACTGTTGAGTGTCATGCTTAGTAAAGGAATTTCGAATTATTTTACTTTGGTCTTGTTAGATTAATTGATATAAAAGAGTCCCTGGGTTTAATGCGGGGTTATATATCAGTGATGACCTAAAAACGGCATCAGTTCCCTGCGGCAGATCCTCCACCTGAACGACTTCCATTGCTGATGTGCAGGTCCTGCTGGCTGACTCAGTTAAACTGTCCCATTCCTCTCAAAGGTGGGGAGGAAGGGGGTGGCACCATAGCCAGGCTGAGGGTCGGTGAGGCGCCTGCTGTGGGGGGTGTGGGGAGCTTGAATTGTGGGTCACTGAGGAGTTGTGATGCTGCTAATGCCTGGACCATGTAACCAACCTGGACAATACCCGCTATTTACCCTCACTCGCCGTCTAACTCTTTCGCCCGCCTTCTGCCATCCTCGGCGCGGCGTGTGTTTTACGAGCGGGCCCCGTGACATAAGAGCTGTTTATACTGTCTGGCGCACGAGTAGCCATTCCTCCAAACTGGAAAAGTTGTCTAGGAAATGGAGAGGAGACATAGAGGAGTGTAGTGAGTACCGGGGTAGGCAATACTGACTACACCAGGGAAGGTTTTTTTATACACCCTCGTGCTGACGCCTGACTCAACACCACCTTTTCACACTCTTGAGTTTGGATTCATCCCTTCAGCTGAACGGGTCTTGCTAGGTCATGCGTGTCCTTAAGAATGTCGATGGAAGCTGTGTTGATGTCATGTCACTCCGAAGAAAGGTCATTAGGTCATAGAGGTCAAGGTCACCTATCCGGTTTTGGAGACATCTGGTGAAATTTAGGATCGATTGGTCATCATTGGTGTGACCCTTTAGCGCCGCCATGTAGGTCACTGCATCTGTGTCGTCGGCGTGGTAAGTGACCTTTGCATTACTCTTGTTGAAACACTGTGGCAGATCCTACGACTTACTCGGATTACAGCCAAGACGAACGAGGTAATTTCTGCCTTACACTTAAGATTTTGAGGATGTTGTCGGGTAGAGCGGGTACTTTATTGTCATTATCATATACAGATCACCACTATAAGTATGGGGGAGCACATGAAGTTAGAACTAATCTTCGAGTGAATGTCTCCATTACACGTAAGTCATCCCTGTGTCTTTATGCCAGTGTGAGAGGGACGTTGTGTACTGTGTTTTGATGTACAGTCACTTGCATTTATACCTGGTACACTGGCCGGCGCATTATGTGAGATGTGGCAACTATGTGGAATATTTATCTAGTATCGGTAGTCTGGTTACTATTGAGACGTTCCTTTGGGCCATTCCGGGAGTTTTAATGCAAAGTAAACAAACACAAAGCTGCCACATCTCACAAAACTTGCCAGCAACTGTACCAGGTATAAGTGCAGGCGACTGTACCTCCATCTAACCACAAAGGATCAAATCTCCAATCCACTTTATCATGTCTGTGTTACTCGGCCAATGTCAGATAGAAAAGTATAAGTGCTGGGGTTAAAACACAACACACACAGCCGCTAGGATTATGGTATTTATGATAGTGTAGTTGTGTGTGTGTGTGACTGTGGTTGTGACCTAGAGCTTACAGTGTGGGAGTGTGATGATCCTGGTGCACCAAGTGTTGATGTTGCCTAAAGGTAAAATTCAACTTTGTTTTATGGTTAATGGAATTGAAAGTAATTTTTGGGGGAATGTGATTGAAGTTATTAGTTATTTATTGTTTTAGGTTTTATGAAAGATTTTGTTGAAGTGATTGTAGTTATTGATTATTTTAGATTATTTGGAAATATTTTTTACGTGATTGAAGTTCAGTTATTGATTATTTTTGGAATATTTCATGGCTAATCAATGTTGCTTTAGATTATTTTTAACAGATGATGGAATATATAAGCTCAGTCTTTGTAGATAATCCTTGAATAGTTTATTTAAATGGCCATAGATGCTCTTAAATATGTATAAGGTTAATATAGCTTATCTTGGCCTTTCACTCCTATTCTATTATCTTTATCTAAATTGTTTTTCCTCTCCTGCGTCGAGACAATTTTCCACTTCTGGTTAATTCAATTGTGTATTTTTTTTTATGTATAATCTTCTCATTCAGGGAAATATTTTTATCATAGACTTTAGGGAATTTTTTTATAGTTTAGGGAAATTTTTTGTCAGTTTAGGGATTTTTTTTATTATAGTTTAGGGATTTTAATTTTGTTTAGGGATTTTTTATCCTAGTCCAGGGAAATTTTTAATCGTAGTTTAGGGAAGTATGGCAGAAATTGGGGGAATATTTTTATCATTAAATGCAGAAAAATGTTTATAACTGAAATAAATAAACTATAAAATAAAATACAAATAAATGGAACACACTCGTATGTAAGACGTTCACCATCAGAGCAAAGTAACTATGTACCGACGCTCTCTGAAATAGTGTTGACCTCGTAACAGAAATCCCTCGGGAGTCCCACACGTCTCCTGAAGAACAGTAAACATCATTATCAGTAACACAAAACTCTTACACTCACTTCAGGGAGGTATTTTATCTCTTGTGTCTCTTTGCATTAGTCTTATGAACAAAATGGATAGGTTGGCTTGGCTTGGGTTAGGTTAGATTAGGTTAGGTTGGGTTAGGTTAGGTTAGGTTGGATTAGGTTAGGTTCGGTATAGAAAATATTTTACCACCTTGTGCCCCTTTGGTATCAGAAGGTGTAAACATATTCTGCAAGTATATAACACTGTAGTATGTTCTTTACACTACAAAGTAACGCCATAAAGTATTCAACCCTCGTATAACGTCTACACAGAAAAGTGGAAGATATTTTTGACCAGAATCCTTTATAGTCTCGCACCCTCCCCCCCCTCCTGTACCCCCTCTCCCCCCCTGCCCCTCTGTACACTCCCCTCCCCCTCCCTCTCCCCTATGCCTCCCTCCTGTACACACCCTCTCTCTCCCCTGCTTACCCTCTTCCTGCCCACCCCAATCTCCTGTACCCCCTACCCCCTGTACACCTCCTACCCTCCTGCGCCACCCCCCACCCTCTCCCCTTCCCACCCCTACCCCGCCCACCGCCTCTTGCCTACCTATTTACGTTTTTAGCGCGCGCGTTTTTTCCCTCCCATTATCAGCTGATCCCAAAGCAACACCCAACGACTCCATCGTCATTTTCGCGCTTTTTCCCCCTCACATTTGTTACTCTGCTCTGAGACGACTTTTATACAGGGAAATTCATCCTGATATTACTGGAGTATTTACAAACGCTAATCTAATCTTAATCTAATCCCACAAGGTAGAGTTAGAGTGGTTAATCTTCAGGTGAATTAAGCTAGGATGTCTAATCTTCAGGTCTCTAACGTTACTTACATCACACAGGTATCTATTGTTCCCACCATACAGGTATCTTAAACTCACCTTTACCTGCACTAATTACACTATCCTTCCAGAGTCTCACCTTCTTCTTACCTGTTGGATATCATGACACACATACCCGGGGCTCTGTTTAAGTCGCATTTAGTTGCCTCCTCAAAAAGACGTTTGCTTCGCTTAGTTCGTCATTTTCAGTTCAGTAGCGATGGTGTTTTGTTTTTGATTTGTTTTGATTCTCTGTGTTTTCCTCCTCGTTCTCCCGCTTTTCATTGTCTTGTTGTTCTTGTTAATTTTCGTTTTTTTTTTTAGTTTCCTTGTTGGTTTTTCTTCCTGTTATTATTTTCTTCATTGTTTTCGTTACATTTTTCTTTATTTTGTTTTCGTTATTTCTTCTTTGTTTTCCTCTTGTCTTTGTGCTTATAGTCTGTTTTCCTCTTCCTTTAAATTCTTGTCCTCAGTTTCTGTTGGTGTGTGTGTGTGTGTGTGTGTGTGTGTGTGTGTGTGTGTGCAGGGAAAGGAGTGGGGGAGAGTGTAAATGAGGGCAATGGCTGGGGGCTGTTGGCCATCACACCATCCACCTCCCAACACTCAGGGGTGGTGGGAGGGGATAGGAGGGATAGGAGGAAGAGGGAGAGAGGGGATAGGAGGAGAGGGTAGGGAGTGAAAGAGTGGCGAGGATACGAGCGTATTTAGCATTTTTACTGTGGCTCTCACTTTCCACCTCTCACTACCCCTCTCCCTGCTCCCCTCCCTTCTCTTATAGGTGCAGCGGTCGACTGTGAGAGAGCAACACCTTTTAGTATTATTTAATATTTCTTAAACTTATCCAATAATGATGGTGTGTGTGTGTGTGTGTGTGTGTGTGTGTGTGTGTGTCATTATACTCGTCAGCGTTTAACCTTCTATATTTATTTTTGAGTAAGGTGAAGTTTTCCTTAAGGATGAGTCCTCGAGTATTACCTTCAACAATTTTTAAGAGGAAATTCTCGAGTACCACCATGAAATATTTTAAGATCGTGTCCACCACCGTTTGCCTCTCTCACACACACACACACACACACACACTAGTCTATAAGTAATTAGAAAAGTGACGAGTGAAATAATTCTCTCTGATCATATGACAATTGTTGACTAAATTATATCACGTTCCACAAAGCGATGCTCTTTTGTGTGTGTGTGTGTGTGTGTGTGTGTGTGTGTGTGTGTGTGTGTGTTTTAAGGATAACAAAAACACTTATGTCCTCAGTATATAATGTAATGAGCGGAGCTGTGCATCAAATTACTGTATGTTAATTAACCAAACTCTGTGTGTGGGGCCATGCACGCTTATAGCTGCATCACCAGACGCGTATAACGTTCATTAATATTTTTAAATTGTCACACACCACAACATTCTGAGAACTATTTACCTGCCTCACCCCCCACTTCCTCTCCTCTGCCCTCCCCCCTTCCCCCACCCACTCCCCCTACCCCTCCCCTCCCAAAACCCTGCCCTGAATAATAATAACAAATGGTCTTTACTGAAAACCAAAATAAAGTGAGGTGGGTAACATAGTGGTAAGTTATTATGATAGGCGCGACACTTGTTATGGAGGAGGGGTGTCCGCCGCTTGTAAATTTACCCAATTACTGGCAGAAAACAGGTGGTTATTAGTTTAAAAGGCCCGGTCCCACTTTTGAAATCACTACATTCTGGTGTATGTGTGGGGGTGGGGGTGGGGTGGGGGTGGGTGTGTGTTAGGAGAGGGTGTATAATGGGTTATATCATGGGTGTGGGTGTGGGGACGTATGTCGTGGGTGTGTGGGGGTGGGGTGGGGGTGGGGTGGGTGTGTGTTGGGGAGGGGGTGTATAATGGGTTATATCATGGGTGTGGGTGTGGGGACGTATGTCGTGGGTGTGTGGGTGGGTGTTATTGGTTATTATTATTATTGTTGTTATAAATTGTTATTCTTATGGTTATTATTATTTATCTTCTCACATCCATACACTCATCAAATCTCTCTCGTTCTCAGATAACACCAAAGACTCTTATACTATACGGAAGATCATGTAAGATGCAGTATTGTGGAGAGAGATGTTCCTACCTCACCCTTCCTCAGCCTCAGGTAAGATCTACAAATTTACCTTCTCTCTCACCTGAATATTCATGCATCAAAATATCTCCACGCGTCATTCTTTTACGTGGGGGTGGGAGGGTACAGGTGCTCTAAACACACACACACACACACACACACACACACACACACACACACACACACACACACACACACACCTGGGAACTCGATCTCACCTTGATTACAGGTATTTAATGTCTATCTTTCATTAGTGTATCTTCTTGATTATTTATATGTATCTCTTCCTTAGTTTACATTCAGTGATTTTGTGAATTTGTTGATATTTACGTCCGTCTGTCTATCCGTCTCTTCGTCGTCCGTCTATCGTCTCTTCGTCCGTCTGTCTATCATCTCTTCGTCCGTCAAATCTATCAAATCTCTTCGTCAAATCGTCTATCAAATCTCTTCGTCCGATCCGTCCATCCGTCTCTTCGTCCGTCAAATCTATCCAAATCTCTTCGTCCGAATCCATCTGTCCGTTTGTGAGTTATGTTCAGGTTTGTGTATCGAAGTGGTTCAGTGGACAGGTGTGACTTATCTTTGTTTAAGCTTTAGGCTGTTGGTAGATTTAGGTGACGTGTGTGTGTGTGTGTGTGTGTGTGTGTGTGTGTGTGTGTGTGTCTTTATCTCTTGTTTTGTTGTAGTTTGGAGGATAATGTTTTGTTATTGTTTATGTTTTTATTGATGTAGGTGGGTAGTTGTTGGCGAGGTGAGAGGAGAGAGAGAGAGAGAGAGAGAGAGACTATCAG